>NW_027395100.1:0-10373 GCF_049309525.1 Garra rufa | reverse complement strand
AAGAAATAAAAGCTATACAGTATCTCCGTGATACTAAGATAACACTGATTTGATTTAGATTTTTTTTCTGAAATTTGTGTCCAAAGATTGCATTTCTAAGATCTCTTTGTGAGCCTGTACAAATATTTTTGTGTAAGAATTTTCTTTTTCTGTTATAGATTCCAGGCAAGCTGCTTTTCTCTCTGGTGAAGCGTTACTTGTGCGTCACTTCATTGATGGACAAGCTGAACACGGCAGGTGTTGAGTCCGCCTCTGAGCGTCAGGAGGTTGGCCCCTCCTCCTCTACAGCAGCCTACCAATCAGAGCACGCTCGTGTGCAGCGGGAGTTCGAGTTCACCATGGCCATGGCCAACCTCATCTCAGAGCTGGTGCGTGTCATGGGCTGGGACCGCAACCGGCAGCCGCCCCTCACCTCCACAAGTGTAAGCAGAGGGATTGAGGAAATAAATAACGAAATCCAGAAACACCCAATCCGCTCCATCTTTCAGCCTCGGTTCTCCGCTTCGTCTTCCATCATGGTTGCTACAGCAATGGCTGCGGTCACGCCACCAAAGAAGAAGAAAACGGCAAATGGTTTCAAGACGCGTTCTGACTTCACTTCACGTTCAGCTTATGTGGAGTATGTGCAGGATAACCTGAAGAGTGGCATGATGGTCCGTATGCTGGAGGACTATGAGGAGGTCAGCGCCGGGGATGAAGGAGAGTTTCGCTACAGTAACGATGGCTCGCCACCGGTGCAGGTTAGTGCTGTGTGAATGCATAAAGCGCAGTATCAAACACTTCATATGCTGCTTACATTCAGTGAATTTTGACTGTTTACTTTTACAAGTAATATTGCTGCACAGATGGAAATTTATAACCATTTCAAAAAAGTATTATCCGGACCTCCGCTGAAAAGGAAAATAGAGACCGGACCTCTTGGAACTTGAATTAAACAACACTCACATAAATGCAACCTTAATGCAATACAAGTCACTTTATTTAAAAGCATCTGCCAAATATGCAAATGTAAATAGTAAATATACATTTATCAGTAACAAACAAACCAAGTATTGATCCCAGGCTAGCTTAATTTGGTTTTTGTTAACCATTCTGGTTTTTCCCCCAATTTACTATTGGTGTTTATAATGTTTATTGCATAATAAAAATTGCAATCACACAAATCGGGGTTTAAAATTTTTGGTAACAGATTTGCACATATTAAAAAAGACATTATATAGCGAGCTTTTTTTTTGCAAATACAGATTATTTACCATCGAAATATTATGTTTTGTAATGTTTATGACTGTTATGTCACTAGCTGTGGTCCAATCTCCTTAAAACTGTGCATGCTTGTTAAGAATCACCTGTCGCATGAGGCCACCAGGTTTCGTGAAGTTTTGAGTTTTTCTTTAGGCTTTATAGGATTTGGGGTAAATTCGGACAGGCCTCTTCTAAACGACCCCATTATAGCTTCCCAAAGATAAAAAAGTTAACTTTTTTTTGATAATTATTGACCTAGAGAGTCCAGAGAATTGTACTGCAGTGTTTTTTTTTTCCAGATTGAGCAAAAAACCTAGGACTAGTTTGCAAAAAAATTTTTTTTTTTTTTGTTTTTTTTTACATCTTATCAATCATTTAACAAAGATTTGCTGACAGCAGTGGTTCTAGAGGCAAAGTTGTCCGGAATAAGAAGTTTTGTCATATGATACAAATATCACATGTGCAAAAAAGCCTACAATGCACAATTGTTAACGCCCTTGAAAAACGCGCTATCGCTCTCCAGTGACTGATTTCTTTCAAATTTCTCACAGACCTTTGGGACCATGAGGCAAACAGGCCTGCAGAGTTTTGTTCCAATCGACCTCCGATAACCATGTCTAATAGGTGGTCAAATTTCATCGGCCATTGGCAGCCGTGTTTTTTTGAGATTCGCAAATGTCTTTATAGACACGTGACATTTTGGAGCAAGACACACAGCATGCACACAAAATGCATATATTATTATAGTGCCACCAAGTGGCCAAGCTCTGTGTTTTTTTTATTCTGCAACCTCCGGTTGAGCTCTTACATAAGTGTCCTGAGTTTGGTGGAGATATCTAATTTCATTCCGGAGTTATTTGGCATTTTTTTTAAAAGTGGTCCTGTCCCTTTCAAACGTTTTGGTGTCCCTTTGTGACGGTGAGTTGAAAATTCGACTTTTGTTTGAGAATTATTGATATTTGCTCTCCAGAGAATCTTTCTGCACTAGCTTGGTTCCAAAAGTAGGTTTTGCAAAAAATCCAAAATACCCTAAAATTTATCCAGGCTCATTATTAAATCTGCGTTTTGTGGACTGCAACGACATAAGACACTTGAGCCTCTGACTGACAGTTTAGGAGTTATGGGCTATTTCGTACTTTTGATCACTTTAGCGCCCCCATCATGCTGATTTGGGCGAGCCTTGGTGACATTGTAGATGGTGTGAGTACTTCCATTCCTCCAAGTTTCAAGTGTCTACAGCTTATGGTTTGGTTTGCATGATCAGTTTTACATGGAGATCGCTGATCTATGATGACCATTCTAACAATTACAGTAGGGTTTCCGCATTACAAACTTGAACCCCTAATAAAGCATCCTCTTGGGTTTGGCAGGTAGTGATATGTGAAGGTGAAGCACCTCCTTTCACTACACATTTGTTGAAAACTACACTGTCTTTTTACACTGTTTACAGAAATGGTACCTGTACAAACCTTGTTGACATCTGTCATGTTTTGGCTTTTGCAGGTATACTGGAACTCCCTGTCCAGGACCTACTGGGTGCACTGGCACATGATTGAAATTCTGGGCAATGGCAGCGGAGGACAGGCTGAGAAGGAGACTCAGGAAAAGGCCTCGTCCCTCACAGAAACACTCAAACTCACTACCGGTAAGTTCGACATTCATGAAGAGCTTTCACATTCAACCACATGATCGTGTTTGTTTTATATGTACATCCATCAGTTTATATGAAGCGAACAGCGTTGTCTTCTTTGTGGCAGTGAGTCAGACGTTCTTCTCGAAGCCCCCCGGTGGGCTGTACACATTGCCTTACCTGATGGAGGGCTCTCAGAATGACGCGAGCACCCTGAGCCGTGCTGAATGGTGGGAAGTGCTCTTTTTCATCAAGAAGTTGGAACCCAAGCAGCAGCAGGAGATCAACAACATCCTGCGACAGAGTCTCGATGAACCGGTACTCATCTCTCCTACACTTATCACACAGGGTAGAATAGGCTAGAAAAAATTAAATTGAAGCAAATTTGTTATCCGTACTTTTTATAAACATTATTTGATGCCTTCTAAACTTTTGAAGGGTGGTATATATTGTATAAATTAATTTGATTATGTACGTGTTATTTGTAGGGGTGTGCGATAACGACTAAAAAAAATTATATCTCAATATTTTCTGTAATTTTGTAGATGGCGATAATTGGACTATAGGTGTGTAAGGGTATTATCAATATCGTGCTATCGCGATAGCAAAACTGCCTCGATATCTTCACGGTCACATGACAGTATGAAACTAAATATATTTGAACGTCTTATTCTAACATAACAGGTCTTTGAAGTTGTGTTTTGGGCCATTATGCTTTGACACAGTATCTGCTTAAAAGCTTAAAAGTGCAGTATGAATTGCTGACAGCTAGCAGTTTAAATGGGTAACATTACTGCAGTCCAAATGCAAAATATGTCTTTCAAGTGTAGAAATGAGGAAAAAAGTATTGTAATTTACTGTAGTGTGAAGCAAAAATAATATACCTATGAAATACTCATTTTCATTTGTTTTACAGTGCAGTTGTTTTATAATATATGGTTATTACTGTCAAAATTGTTGACGTTATTATCATTATAATTAATTTGTTTGGCTTCCTAAAACACCAGTGTAAATGTAATTTAGACTGAGACAGCATACCACAAATAAAATAGGGTTGAGTCCCCTTTAAAGTTCAGGTACAAGTCAATTCACTGACTTTTTTTCTGACTTAACTTTTCTTAGTTAAGAACATGGGTTGGATCTCTTAATTTTGAACTCTCAAAGTGCATTAGAGTAATTTAACTTTTAAAATGTAGAAAATATATTTTTTCAAGTCTTCAGTTTTTTTTAATAAAAATATTGCAATAAATATCATATCGTGGACTTTATATTGAGGCATTATCTTACTGTGAGATTTTGATATCGTTACTTCCCTATTAGACAATATTTTGCTGAGCGTGTTTATGTTTGGTACTTTGGCAGGTGCTTTTAACTCTCAAAGCTTTTATTATTCTTCCTATTCTGGTTAGTTTGCAGGAGATTGCACAAAAATGACCTTTTCCAATAGGTTTAAATTAAATTTGACCTTTTATGGCCATTTTTAGCTTTATAAGGCCTATTTTTTTAACCTAATTAAATGTACACCTCATTTTTTTTGTCAAATTCCTAAATTTAGCCACTATAGGACTGAAATTGGTATCAATAAAATTTGTGTTTGTAATGCAGAGATTGCTCAGATTCTACATCTAAAGTGGCATTTAGATGCATTTACACAGACTGTTAAATGCGGGACATGAATGCAGTTAACCTAATGTTACAAATGCTCAATTAATGTTTTAATGTTTTAAAAACAAAACGTTCAATAGTGAACTCTGAAATGATTTGGGAAGAAAAGGGGAAATGTACTTTAAATATAAACCTAAAATTGCCAGTAGGTGGCGGCAGATCACTGCATAAATGAGTCATTGAGCTATTCGTTCAACCTATTTGTTTAAATGGCTGATTGATTCAGTAATGAAACACCGTTGTGTGTTGAAACTGTTTTCATTGACGAAATAGAGCAAGAACTGGAACTTGTCTAAAATGTAAGTCAGTTAATGTTAACCTTGTTTGTTGAAATGTTATATAAAATATCACATTTAAAATCATACCATTTGGAATTGATATAAGACATATGAAAGTCATACGTTATCTGCAATTTTGGGGAATTCTAAGCGTATTGTAATAGACTAAATCTTGCTTTCTTTTCTTTCTCCTGGTATCTTTCAGATGGTAGAGCTTGACGATTCGACTCTCATCCAGCTGTCCCTCACGAGCGAAGTGGCGAGGAAAGTCCTTCACTACCTGAAACAGAATTTGCAGGCGTCTTGTCTGGGTGACCTGCTCTGCTCCCACACTTTCACCAAGCACTATCTGAACTGTGGAGGTGCCGGCCTCGAGGATGAGGAAATGCTGATGGATAGCTCGCTCGGAGGACAAGGAGCTTCGTCGTCTTCCTCGCTGTCCTCAGCCACAGCATCGTCGTCTTCCTCATCCTCTTCCTGCACCATGGGCTCAGTGTCCAAAAAAGCTAAGAAAGAGATCCCAGCAGACACAGGCAGCTGTGGCAGTGAGACTGAAAGTGAACTTCCCACTGAAGATGACACAAAGTATCCTGATGACCTGGAGGAGAAGATGAAAGGCAAGGCTTTGTTTTATACGTGTTGTGGCTCTGCTGTGGATGTCACTGCTAGTGGAAGCCCTTGTTTTGTTCGTAATGATATATTTGCTCAAGGTGTCTTTAAAGGGGTGTTGTTAGACACAACACATAAGAGTTTAGTATTAGTATCTCAGCTTCTGCGTTAAAGGGATAGTTTACCCAAAAATGATTTTTTTTTTCATTAACTACTCATCCAAAGCTCGGGTTTTTCAAAATCCGTAAATTTTTGATGAAATCCAGAGTTTGAATAATCCATTGGGCTGCATTTAATTTCTCAGGATTTGATTTCCATTGATTTGATGACATTGTTCTGATATTTGCATACTGAATTGTAAATAGTCTGTATTTCTTAAAGGGTTAGTTCACCCAAAAATGAAAATGAGCCCATTTACTCACCCTCCAGGCATCCTAGGTGTATATGACTTCTGTCTTTCAGACGAATGCAATCTGAGTTATATAAAAAATTATCCTGCCATTTTCAAGCTTTAGAATTGCATGGGTGAGTGTTTCTCTTCGTCAGTCCAAAACAAGTTCAACAAAGTGCATAATAAAAAGTGCCTAACACAGCTCCGTGTACAACTGTTAGTGCAAGCTAGATTAAAGTGATTATTACGTTTTAAATATGGATATTTTTCTTTAAAAAAAAAAGCATTGATTCGCTACAGGAGGCCTTTATTCACCCTCCAGAGCCATGTGAGGCACTTTTTATAATGGATGGACGCACTTTATTGAACCTGTTTTGGACCGATGAAGAGAAACACCCGCTCATGCCATTTTAAAGTTTGAAAACGGCAGGATAATTTTTTATATAACTCTGATTGCATTCGTCTGAAAGAATGAAGTCATATACACCTAGGAGTAAATAATGGGCTAATTTTCATTTTGGGGTGAACTAACCCTTTAAATATGGTTAACCATTTGCAGCTGCCTTTACACTTCGCAGTGAGAAAGTGTTGCATTTAATGAAGAAGAAAAAAAAAAAAAAAAAAACTGTGATAGATCTGTCTGGACCAGTGCTGAGAATAGTAACAAGTAGGGCTGGGCGATATGGCCTAAAAATAAAATCCCCGATTTAAAAAAAAAAAAAATCCGATTTACGATTTAAGTAGATTTTTTTCCCCCCTACTACTTTTAGCATGTAAAGAAACCCCAGCTTTTCCACAATATATATGGGCACCATATATTTTGCAATATACATTGTAACTGCATCAGTGATCGCTTTCCACCAGGCCCCGTTCTTATCATACCAGACACAGTAAATGTTTGTAAGACAAATAAATATGAGATGGGAGGAAATATATATTTCCATGCTTTTCTCTTGCACTTATATCGTATACAAAAATATACAATTTTGAACACAGAAATATTAAAATGGTTTAGATAACTGAAACGATCTGCCAGCAGGTGGTGGTAAGACACTGATTTAATGACTGAATCATATCATTAATTTGATTCGTTTGAACGGATGGTTCATTCAGGAATAAAGCAAGTGACTCTTTATGAATGGGAAATTGAATCATTTCACTAGATTCGTTTAAAAACGCACGTTCATTCATAAATGAAACAGCGGCTCAGCTGTGACTTGTTTCAGACCACTTTTGATGACGAAATAGAGCAAAATCAGGCAATAGTGTTATAGTCAGACAATGTAAGTCACTTAATAATAACTTCGTTTATTTAACTGTTATAATAAATCAATATCTCGTTTACAAACTCCCTTAAAAATGACTAAAAGCTGTCACTCATCTTAGTTCGCAATCTCACAAAGCTCTATTATAATAAACGAAGCTACTGCCCATTCAGTCTCTTATTTACACTCTCTCTACACTTGAGGTACATTAGTCAATGTGCAAAACACATGGAAACCTTTGAAGCTCCACTCAGTGCAAACACAAATATGCTGGTCGGGTCAGTCGCACATGGTGCTCCTAAATATTTTTTCATAGTCGTACACAGTAGTTTTTTTTGCCCTTGAACTGCTGGTCGCACCGGTGCGACCTAAGATTATTTTTAGTTGCACCATTGAGAAATTAGGTCGCACTCCAGAGCCCTGATATGCAAATAATTCGCCATTGTCTTCAATCATCTCTCTACTCTGTTTATGTGGTAAGTGAAATTGTATGTACTGTAATGTAACAGGCTAACTTGCAAGCAAGCAGCTAATCATGTCCCCTTAGTGACTCGCGTTATTTTACCAGAACGCGCTCTTTGTTTTCCGTTCTGAATACAGCGGTTAATTAGGCGCGCCATCATGTGGTCGGACAATATGGCCTCTTAATTATTCTGCCAGTGGTGCAATTACAATGTATCTAATATTTTTATTTAAAAAATCGCGATACCTCGATTTAATAAAAAATTAAATTGTCTTAAAACGTAAATTCGAATTAGTCGAAAAAATCGCCCAGCCCTAGTAACAAGTACTGTGACAATGCCTCAATGAGCAAATTCAGCAGATGGCTAGCAGATGCTTTATCAGACATGACAAATCTTAAAAAAAAACTGAATAACAGAAATATGTACAGGGCACTAATGCTAACTTTTTTTTAGGAGGACTTGTGCTCCTAACTTAAATCTAGGAGCACAGTCAAAATGTCAGGGGAACCTTCTAATTAATAATTTAAAAATCTGATCAAAAATTTGTTACCAATCAAATGAAATCAGTATTAGCTAAATTAATTTGTACTACAGAGGTGGCACAGAAGAGCACCGAAGTGGGTTGTAGGTGTATTTTCATATGCTTAATGAGGCTCAGAGGTTGCATGAGTGCAGTCAAATTCATAAATTCATGTTGAGATTAATGTTTTAAATATACAATTTTAAATACAAAAATATAAAATTATTTAAATAACTGAAAAGATACTTTAAAATTGAAACTAAATCTGCCAGTAGGGGGCGACAAGTAACTAATTTAATTATTGAATCATTTCATATTCGTTTGATTCGTTCGGACGGCTGATTCATTCAGGAATAAAGCAAGCGATTGTCTTTATGAATGGAAAAGTGAATCATTGACTCTCTAGACTTGTTTTAAAAACTCCCGTTCATTCATAAACGAAACACCACTGTGTTTGAATGGAGATGTGCAGCGGCTCAGTTCTGACTTGTTTCAGAGCATTTTTGACGACGAAATAGAGCAAAATCAGGCAACAGTGTTATAGTCCAACAATGTAAGTGACTTAACATTAACTTGTTTATTTAACTGTTGTATTAAATCAATATCTCACTGACAATCTCCCTATAGATATCCTTAAAAGCTCTCACTCTTCTTAGTTCATTGCAATCTCACAAAGTTGCTCTCTACACTGCACAGTCAATCTCTTATTTATACTCTCGCTACACTTTGTTTATGAAAGGATTTGTGAGATATGTCCGTGATACATTACTCAACGTTGCAAAAACGCATATAAACCTTTAAAGCTCCCCTTAGCACAAACACAAATATGCTGATCGGGTCAGTTGCACATGGTGCTCCTAAATATTTTTTCATACTTGCACGCAGTGGTTTCAGTCGAAAATGCAACTGAAATGGTCACACTGTAGAGCCCTGATGTAGACCCAATGTACCTGACCAGTTAAAGACAATGTTTCATGATAATTGCTATTCTAAGTGTTGTTAAATACTGTGAACAAAATATAGCTGCGTCTATCCAGCAATATATCATGGATCTACCAGTTTCTTTGTCAAGTGATTTGTTGGATGAAAGCAGTGAAGTGTTTAGAGTAAGTAGATGTGCATTTCTTCCTCTAAGCAAGCGTTTTCTGTTCTCTGCAGTGTTCAACAGTCCGAAGGTGCAGGGAAAGAAGAGCTCCCTGGAGAAGATGGGGGAGGTAGTGGACATCATGAAGAAGAGCAGCTCAGACTCAGGACTGCAGCTGGCTGGCATGAAAGTCATCAGTAAGATTCTGGAGGAGGAGGGACCTCAGGAGAGGAGCACTCTCAGATCAGACTCGGCACAAACCATCCGGTGAGACTCAGAGACCCTAAAAACTGTCTGCTCTCAGCTCGGCATTGTTTTATTATTAGCTTCTATAACTGTAGTTAAATGCCTTTCTGAATTTACAGTACAATTTAAACATCAATATTACAGGTGCTAAGAAAACATAGACCCTTTTAGTTCAATCTGTTTATCAATTAAATGGTTTCTTTCAAAATTTCTGGCTGTCTCAGAAGCAGAAGCATTACATTAGGTCTGCACCTAATAATAAAGGTTAAATGGTAGATCACAAAAGATAATTGTGATCTACCATTTAACCTTTATTATTAGGTGCAGACCTAATGTAATGTCAAGTAACATGATTTCTAGTTTATATTGCAAATAGTTTTAAAGTAACTTTCTTGTCTTTTTCAGTGACAAAGTCTTAAAGATGTTGGTGGAGATGATTGGCAGTCAGCCCAAGCAGAATGCTGTCACTGCGCTGCTGCTGACCCGCAGTCTAATGCTGAAATACGAGTGGAGGGTCTCATTCGCTACGGAGGGAGGAGTTAAAGCCATCCTGTGCTGCATGCAGGAGTATCCTGCCTGTATACAGGTGCAGCAGATTGCACTGGCGGTGAGTGAGGATTCTTGTGACCTCTGTATTCTTTTCTTTTGTCTTCAAAGGCATGAGGTTTATGAGCTTCTCCAATCATGTGAAATCACAGTTACTGAATCAGTGCATTAGAACGCAATGAACTTAATAGTTGCTTTTGTTGAGTAGGACGGTTGCTGTTTAAGAAAGAAAAGAAATTCTGATTCTCAATAATATTGGGTGGCAAAAAAGACATACTAATTTAATTCTTAACCACTGTGCATCAATTTAAAAAAGTTAAGCTGAGGTCCTTAGAGGTCAAAAATATTCATTAAAAAAACATAAATATTATATAACTCTTTCTTTTCCACCTTTGCTGTCTTAGATTTTTTTTCAACATCAGCCCTGATCATA
>NW_027395099.1:0-10385 GCF_049309525.1 Garra rufa | reverse complement strand
ATTAAATTCAAAAGAACAGCATTTATTTGAAACAGAAATATTTACACTCACTTTTGATCAATTTAATTAGGGCTGTCAAAAATAACGCGTTAACGGCGTTAATTATTTTGTTGTTGTTAATTACGTCAATTTTTTTAACGCATTTTACTCATGCGCAGTGTGACGAGTTATTTCTCAGGAAAGTGGTTGTTAACAAGTTAACAAGTACAAGCCTCTACTGGGGTAGACGGTGCTATATACCCTCAAACGAAAGCAAACCAATTGATGATCTGGCAAACAATCCAGCGTTGTTCATCTCATAACTACGTGTAGACGCGATGTAAATAAAAGATTCATTGTGTAGTTTAGAAAGCTTTATTGATAGTAACGGAACGTTGTGAGATCTCTATGAACTAAGATTTGTGACGCTTTTAGTGTTAATAAAGGGAGCGTGCTTTGCACTTTCCATGCCATAATCCATTCAGAATTTGTATGAAACTTTCGTTTTTCTTATGTTTTGGGAATTAAATCTGCATAGTTATGCTGGGTCATTCTCGAAAGAGCGGTGACTGACACAGTGACAGAGTGGAGAGTGGAAGATAATTAAAATTATCGGTCATTTTTGCTCACAAAGGAAAGAGTAATACATCAAAAAACGTTGCAGTGTTTTTATAAAATAAAGAAAACAAAAATGATGCGCTTTCTGTCGTCTCGTTCTTGAACAGCCGTGCTTAACAAAAATAAAGCTAAATGCATGCCTCACAGACATGATAAACATATCTATAGAAAGCTTTAAATTATTACTTAACGAAATAAAACAAATCGAAAACAAAAACTTGTTTATTATGTAATCCTTAACGATAAATTTCTCTCTCAAGGCGCGTCCAAAAATGAGATTGCAGGATCTTTGCGACATTGACTCAGAATACACTTTATTAAAAAATAATTTAGATATGTCCTTATTTATTTTTGCGGGTATTTTGTGGCAAGTGTCAGCCTACTGCGTGCGATTGAATGCGGATCTCTTTCAGTTGCGCCATCCGACTCGATCTCGAAAGTAAAAGCGAAAGTATTGTTGTTTCCACCAGCGCGACATAATTGATGGATGTCTAAAATATAAAAAATAAGGAGTAGCCTAAAACAGGCCCGATGCCGGCCCTGACATAATATGAAAATAGGAAAATTATGTATCTGTGTCCTGTTATTTATTTTGGGGTATGCATTTCAGAAAAAAAAAAAAAAAAAAAAAAAAGGTTAGGATTCAGGTGTCACGCATGTGGTTCATCCTGCCTTCATGAACTCTTGCACACACATTCTGGACTGCAATCCCCATAAGCCACTGCACCAATCACTGCACACACCTGCTCATCGTCACCCATTGCACTAATTGCTGCACACATCTGTTCCTCATTTACACACATGCTTATAAGCCAATCACACTTACAGCTCTTCGCGAAGTCTTATGCTGCCTTCATGTGCTATCGTAATTATGGTAAATACCAAAATCCGACATCGAAATTGCACATGAACACCCACTCACGTTGTAATTTCCACTGGAAAGCTCGAAATTTTTTATGATACCCGAGTTGCCGAGATGGGATAAACTTTGACCTTTCAACATGGCGGAAAGCAACGAAACTATACTGAATGGTAAACATTGCATGATGTTAAAAGTTAAAAAAAACTTATATAGGCTATATAAAATTTATGTACTTATATAGGCTTATATAAAAACTTATATAAGTTTTTAGGCTAGCTAGGCTAGGCTAGCTAAAACAGAACCATTAGTTAGTATTGTCTTTAAAAAAACTATACTATTCATGATCAATAAGATATACAGCCTATCATTTATCGTTTGCGTTTTGATGCATCCTCTTCTTCCTGTAGCAGATGCATTAGGGAGTTTATAACCGTTTTAAAACTTTTACCCAAATAGCATGTGAGGACAAATTCCGAGTCCGCCATGTTTCTCTTCACTACGACAACAAAAGCACCTGAACACGACACACTGGTAGTTTCCACTTCACAAGTGGAAAGCATCATCTTTCCCATATCACATGAAGGCAGCATTATTGTTCCTAATGGTCGTAATTCTGAGCGTTTCTTCCCGTGTTTGTTTTCCCGTGTGTTTGATTCCTGGACTCCCTCCCGTGTTTGATTCTCGCTGCCTGCCCCGACCTTTCTGCCTGTGTTTGACCACAATTCCTGCCTGCCCCTTTGTGTTTGTTTGTTTGAATAAATATGCTGCAAATTGATCCGCACGTCTCTGACCTTCCTTGTGACATCAGGTGTTGTTGCAAATAGTGATTAATCATGATTAATCCACTGAAAAGTCTGATTAATCTGATTAAAAATTTTAATCATTTGACAGCCCTAAATTTAATACATCTTTGCTGAATAACAAAATTAATTTCTTTAAAAGAATCATAATAAATCTTATCAGCTGTGCTGAAATATAAATCAGCACAGCTGATAAGAAAGTTTTAGGTGTATTAATCCGGCCTTCTACAACTGCAAGCAGGCTCCCTAATGAAATAAGCGTTAAATAAAAACAAATAAATAAATAACATAAAAATAATAAAAAATATTACCTAAAAAATAAACTATTACAGGGTGTCCGCGGGGTCTTAAAAATTATTAAAAGTTGATAAATCAATTATGAGAAAATTAAGGCCCTTAAAAGGTATTAAAAAGTCTTAATCACGTTTTTACGAGGTCTTAAATTTTGTTTAAGCATTGTCCAAAGTGTTTGACTCCAAAAAAAGCATAAATATATTTATTTTCCTCCTAATATTAACAACGGCGTGCTCGATCCATGCGATTGGTTCGGGCCAGGGCGCGTCCGGGTGATGTCACATAATTTGCGCCAAAAGCGGGAAGGTGATGTGACCAAAGAACTTAAACTGGTACTCTTTGATGTGACGCTCTCCACATGTAGCGAAACAATAGAGCGAAATAGACGGCAAAATGGGAAAATGTAAGTTTGCGTAATCCTGGTTGGAGAAAGACGAGTTTAAAGTGGCTGAAGCTTGTTGCTGAAAACAACCGCAAAGCTTCCGAGCTTATCTGAGTTCCGTTGCATGGTTGTGCTCCATTGATTAATTTAACTACAACTGTTTATTAAGTTAAAGGTTTGGTACTGATTAGAACTTGAAGTGGCGGTGAGGTCTTAACATATTCTGAGAAGGTCTTTAAGAAGTCTTAAAAAGGTATTGAAATTACCTTTAGGATTCTATTAGGATTTCTATTAAAACTATAAAACTTAAACTTCTTAAATGATAAAAGTATGTATCTGACTATCAGGTGCAGGACATTTTGCACCTGTAAATGGGTCACAGAACCGCAAAACAAAAACTTAAATTTATGATTTAATAACAATTTAATTAAGATTTAAAAAAGTTCACACAATTTTTTTTTTTTTTTTGCAAAATCAGCATATTAAAATGATTTCTGAATGATCATGTGACCCTGAAGACTGGAGTAATGGTGCTAAAATCACAGCAATCAATTACATTTTAACATATATTAACACAAAGAACCATCTTGTGACTTTGCACTTCAGTTGTATGTTATGAAATGAATAATCTTTGGTCTAAAATAATGATTTATTCTTTCCTGTTTCAATCTCGGCATGCCCAGTTTGGATCCAGCCTCACTTGTGAAGACTTCTGAAGATGCCAGCACCTTCAAAGGCTTGAGATGATGGCAACTATACAAAGCTGCCAAATATTATCCTTGTATTATGATCATTGCACTAAAAGGTAAGTTTGCAGATTTTCAACTTCGTATTGTTACAGTGTTGGTAATATATGTAAATAAACAATGTTTTGCATATTTGTTTTTATATACTACTACTATTAAATTATTAATCAGTTTGGACATCTTTTACCACATTTACTAAAGAGCAGTTTGGGACTGAGTATGTATTTATGATGCAGATGTAAATGACAGTAAATTAACCTAAAAAGCTGTTATATGCCTTTCTCATAAACTCCCACCTGTTAGCAATGCTAATATTATTAAGCAAAGGTATTAATGAGATCTTTTAAAAAGTAATATAGTGACTTTATTAAATAACCCACTATGACAATACAGTTACTGTGTTATTGATCTACTTTTAGGGAGACACTTGTCAAGAAATCTACTTCACAGCACATCAGTGAAAGGCTTTCCTATGTAACAAACATGGGCTCAAGATTTCCACCCTTGTATTTATCCATATCAGGTTTGTAAATGCATGGGGCTTATATATTTTGCATCAATAGTCTTGGATGAAAAACACATTAAAAAAAACATAGCAAGGTTACTGGACTTAACACAAAATACCAGTATTATGCCACAAATATTTTCTAATTAGTTAAACTAAAATTAAACTTAGATTTATCATTTAATACCAGATACAAGATGTGATACTTTATATTGCAGTCCAGTACCTGGAGATCTACCTTCCTGCAAAGTTCAGCTCTTCAGGAGCAGTTGAGAATTACAGAGGATTGTGTTGGATCAGGGTTAGATCACAATTCTGCAAGTAGCTGGATCTCCAGGAATGGGCAGTCCTGTTATATTGGTTTTGTATGATGGATTTTGATCTGTAATATTTTTATTGCAGATTTTCTGGGATTCCAGTTGAATACATTAGTACACCAGATGTTGGCCTGGACAGATGTACCTACAGTACACCACACTGACCTCTCTGCTTTTGCATAGATGCTGATTACTAATATGTTCCATGAAGGTATTATTATAGCAAAACTGAACACCTGTGACAGTGGAATTAGTAGTTGTAAACAATAGTCACATATGCCTATCAGTAAATTTGAAGCCACAGAGAATACATTTTATAGGAGTTTCAATGATTTATTTATTTTTGTTTTGTTTGTACTCTCTCACAAAGGCAACACAACAGTTGAACCATTTCAAATTCTCAGGTGCACAGATCCTATTCTACAAATGACAAATTAAGTAACTTATATGCTCACAGTTAGGCTAGAGTTGCTGCAGTGAATGAAGGGCAAAACTATGGAAGCCCGTTTCTGCCACTGAATTAAAAAAATTACAAATATTGCGACTTTTTTCCTCAGAATTGCGAGATATGAATTCTGCGATTTAAAAAAAAAAATCTGAATTGAGATATAAACTCGCAATTGCAATAAAAAAAAAATCTGAATTCTGACTTTTTTTCTCACAATTGCGACTTTCTCGCAATTCTGACTTTTGTTTCTGTTCATTTGTGACACTTTCTGGCAAAGCACAATAGGAAACAAGATCTTGTCTTGTTAAAACAACATATTATGTCATAAAAACAATATGATTTCCCGTTATAGAAAATATATGATTACATGCGAGCGAGCTAGGCGATTATCCGCGCTGCCTTCGCCACAGTCCTGACATAAAGGAGGAACTGCACGCTGCTGAAGTTATAGAAATACACTGTTAAGTATTTTAATTATAACGGTTTCAATTGTAGCAGCATGTTTTTTAGGATTTATCTGTCTACAATAACTGCACTCAGACCCAGAGGGTATGATTAACAGCAAATCCAAATACTATCCGAAAGAAAAAAAGAGAAATGGCAAACGATTTGATTGTATTATGATGATGATGATGATGATGATGATGAAGATTTTGTTCTGTTTTAAAAATGGGAAAAAAATAAGCCAGTATTTTTGTATTTTTTGTTAATTTTTCGTCTTTACTATCTGTGCCATCATGCAGAATAAATGTCCGACTGATGTACCGGTTTGCAAATTAGTACATCATACATTGTATTGTATTGTACATTAGTACAAATATACATCTCATATAAAGCCCAACACCTGCACTTCTCCGATGGTTGCGCTGGTTTTGGGCTTTATATGAGATGTATATTTGCGAGAAATATAGCCAACCACTATGAAGAAATGTTATTGTGACTAATTTGCAGAGCGGTACATCAGACGAACATTTATTATGCATGATGGCACAGACAGTAAAGACAAAAAATACAAAAATTCTGGCTTATTTTTTTCCCATTTTTAAAACAGAACAAAATTATCATCATCATAATACAAACAAATCGTTTGTCAATTCTCTTTTTTTCTTTCAGATAGTATTTGGATTTACTGTTTGCTATTTCATATCCTCTGGGTCTGAGTGCAGTTGTAGACAGATTAATCCTAAAAAAAAAACATGCTGCTACAAATGAAACCGTTACATTAAAATACTTAAAACAGTGTATTTCTATACCTTTAGCAGCGTGCAGATCCTCCTTTGTGTTAGGACTGTGGCGAAGGCAGCGCGGACAATCGCCTAGCTTGCTCACATGTAATCATATATTTTTTATAACGGGAAATCATATTGCTTTTATGACATATGCTGTTTTAACAAGACAAGATCTCGTTTCCTATTGTGCTTTGCCAGAAAGTGTCACAAATGAACAGAAACAAAAGTCAGAATTGCGAGATATAAAGTCGCAATTGCAAGTTTATATCTCAGAATTCTGACTTTTTTTAATCGCAATTGCGAGTTTATATCTAAGAATTCTGACTTTTACGATTCTGAGAAAAAAAGTCAGAATTGCGAGTTTATATCTCAGAATTCTGACTTTTACAATTCTGAGAAAAAAAGTCGTAATATTTTTTTTTATTATTATTATTATTATTCAGTGGCGGAAACGGGCTTCCATACAAAACACTCACACACTTGAATAAGAAAAATCTCAAGTCATGAACAAATTTTGCACGTTTGCATACACAGTTGTAGTCAGAATAATTGGCACCTTTTTTGTGTACAAAAAGTATTCTCGTAGCTTTGTAAAATTATGGTTGAACCTCTGATGGCAGACTATTTTGACTTTTCTGGGCCTTAACAGTGTTATTAACTTGGCAGTCAGTGGGACAGCTACAAAGTTTTTACAAGTTTGGAACGGCATGGGGGTAATGCAAAATTTTTTATTTTAGGGTGGAGTAACACTTTAACCCTTTTTGATAAAAGATGAGGTGGGGGGGGGGGTCTTATTAGGAAATAAATGAAAATAGATCTTTGTCCACTTAAACTATCCTTCTCACCTTGCATTAAGATAATACAGACACGCATCCTCTTCCAGGCAGATTCGTGACATTTTAAACAATACTTATTTTTTTTACAGGCTTCTTTGATCATATTTACTGAGGGTGCTAAAAATTGTGACCACAACTGTAAATGAGAACTGATATCTCACATGACAAATCAGTATGTGACATCCCACTCACGCTCTATACATTGATAAATACAACATGTGGCCTTTGACCCACTACTACTAGCACAGTACACTCAGCAAGTTTTTATTTATTTAAATTAATTGGAGCAAACAGAATAGAATACAATCGGTAAATTCTAGATTCTATGCTAAATTCTAATAAAGTCTGTAAATATGTATAGCTCTAATAAATACACATTTTGTTCTGTAATGTAAAAATAAATAAATTACATGACAAAATTAATATTACAAAATATTCTGGAAAAAATTAATATAGTCCTGCATTAATCTGGTATAACTGGACGTGTGAATTTCTTAATTTGTGATTTGTGGAATAGGATTTTTGCTCTTGCAAAAAAATATTTTGAGAAGGTTTTGTTGTGTTTGTGAAAGAAACAAAATACAAGTTTGCAACTCCTAAAACATTTTCTTGCCGTCTTTACTGATATATTCTCTACAAATACAAATCCCAGTGTCACAGGTGCTCAGTTTTGCTATAATAATACCAGATACAAAATATGCTATGCAAATAAAACAAAAATGTGTATATGATATTAGTGATAGTATAGTGATATTACATGTATAACAAAGCAATTATAAATGAACTTTGTCTATGCCTGATATTGTTGGTTGTGTCTGTATCACCTGATAAGTTCACACCCCTTGTATCAGAAGGAACTTAAGTTTTAATTGTAAAGGAAATCCGATTAATCTGCTATGTACCTCTGTCTTCAAGGGTAAGATTTCTTTATAAATCATCTTTTCACCAATATGTCTTTATTTTGTGGAACACAAAAGGAGAGAACGGCATAGTCTCAGTAATTTTATAGAAAAGCAGCAATGATAGTGACTGGGGGCTGTCTGCTTTACATCTCCTTTTGTGCCCCACTGAACATAAAGGTCAAATAATTATTCTGAAGTGAATATATAGGCTTTATTAGCCTATAAATTACTTTTTTTGTGTGTGTTTATAATTTCATTTCTTTGTGTGTATTTGAGTGTCAATGCATTTTCTATGTTAGTCTTATAGACAGATTGTGCTCTAAACATGTATTTGTGAATTTTGTATAAATAATAAATAAATTATGACAGAATTTGATGTGTGTTTAATAATTATTGCATATACAGGCTAATTTATCTATTATAAAGTATGTAAGAAACTATAAGAAAATATTTACTGTGTAACATCGTTTTAGCTCCCTAAAATCAACATCGTTTCAACGTTAGGTAAGCCAACCAATTAGATCGATTTTATGTCGAATATGTGTTGATTCTATAACGTCGTTTCAACCAACTGAAAATCAACGTCGATTCTACGTTGGGTAAGTAAACCAATTGAGTCGATTTTACGTTAGTTTTGAATGGCGCGCCTGACGTCGATTCAACATTACCCCGATGAGCAAAACTGATGTTGGATCGACGCCGGAGATCAACGTCGTTTCGATGTCACGGGAGACGTCGATTCTACGTTGATTCTATGTCAGTTTGCTATCTGGGTACCATTTTGCAGATTCTGCAAAGTGTATGTAAACTTTTGACTTTAACTGAATATTCTATTCTTTTTAAAACCAAACAAACTTCATTTTGTTAAATGTTTTAGCTTGAAAAATGTACTCTTTCAAATAAATGCCACTTAGTTGGAGATTTTCTAGATTTTGAGATTACTATACCTAATGAAATGTTATTATATTTTAGGTTTCGTATCCAAAAATAAATTAAATCCCCAAAACACTGACACTATTAGAGCACATGAACTGTGGAGATAAAAAGTCGCAGGCTTATTTCTGTAAATAAAATGGATTCTGTTCGTCCCCTGAGTGACAAAGGCAGAGAAGCAGTGAGGGGTGAATACACGGGGTTGCAAGGGGGAAAGAGAGGTACCCACCCAAAGGCAAAGACGTCAGACTGTTTGGAGAAGGGAAGCTGGTTTTCTGCGGTCTCGGGGGAGAGCTGACGGATGAGCTCAGGAGCAAGATGACACAGCCAGCCGCTTGGGATCCGCAGTTTATCCTTTCTCCTACTGGAGAGAGAGAGAGAGAGAAACAGACGACGATGAAGTTTAAAGCATGATCAGTCACAAAACACAAATCCTTTTTGAGTTAGATTTATTTGTACCATACAAAAGGTCAGAAAACAAACTAAAAGACCATTACAGTGACACTCCTGTCCAAGAAATACAATAGAGGGCAAGGAACTATTAGTCTCCCATAGTCAGGCTATCGACAGTCTAGCCCACAAATGAGACCTGGTTGAACTTGTTGTTTCCCCTAGAAAGCAATGAGATCAAATGAAGAGCACATGGAGACTTTTGCTGTAGATTTTCAAAATGTCCTCCTCAGACAAATAATACAGAAATCTCACATTCTCTAGAGTTTCAGATTTCAGCAATGGCTCAAACTTTGCTCAGATTTCTCAAAGTCTGCACGCAAAAATCAAAGATTTCTGTATGAATTCAAAACATTACTATACAATTGTCCTAAATCATCCAAGCTGCACAATTCACTATCATGTTTTGTTTATATATACAATACTTATTTCTAAATCTGTTTGAAATACAAAGTTAAAGGAGAAGTTCACTTCCACAACAAAAATGTGTAGATAATTTTCTCACCCCTTCATGAACCCCTACATGAACATCTTCCACGATGAAGTCTTTCTTTCTTCAGTTGTAAAGAAATTGTGCTTTTTGAGGAGAACATTTCAGGATTTCTCTCCATAAAGCAGACTTCTATGGTACCTTGAGTTTGAACTTGCAAAATGCTGTCTAAATGCAGCTTCAAATGGCTCTAAATGATCCCAGCTGAGGAAGAAGGGTCTTATCTAGAAAAATTTTATTTTCTTTCTTTTTTTTAGTTTCTAAAAAAAGACGATTTATACTTTTTAACCTCTAACACTCATCTTGTCTAGCTCTGCATTTACTCTGTGTATTCTGGTTCAAGACAGTTAGGTTATGTCGAAAAACTCCTATCTCATTTTCTCCTCCAACTTCAAAATCGTCAATTGTTTCGCAAGATAAGATCCTTATTTCGCAGCTAGGATCTTTTAGAGCTCTTTGAAGCTGCATTTAAACTGCATTTTGAAAGTTCAAACTTGCGGCCACCAGAGAAGTTCATTATATGGAGAGAAATCCTGAAATGTCCTCAAAAAAACAATTTCTTTACAATTGAAGAAAGAAAGACATGAACATCTT
>NW_027395098.1:0-10396 GCF_049309525.1 Garra rufa | reverse complement strand
AATCAATAGAAGGGGACAGGAGACAGCCAGTACCCCTACTGGCTGATTAGGGAATTGCATGTCCAAAATTAACATTCTTTTTCAAATAACTTTCATCAGCAGGATCATAGAGACATGAGACCAGTGTCAATCAATAGAGGGGGACAGTGGACATTTTTCACATCCTTCCAATTTACCCCTACAGGTAGAAAAGGGAATTGCATGTCCAAAATTAACTTTCTTTTTGTAATAACTTTTTACAGCAGGAAGATAGAGACATTAGATCAGGGTTAATCAATAGAATTGGACAGTGGACATTTTTCACAACCTTCCATTTTACCCCTACTGCTAGAAAAGGGAATTGCACGTCCAAAATTAACATTCATTTTGTAATAACTTTTTACAACAGGAAGATAGAGACATGAGACCAGTGTCAATCAATAGAGGGGGACAGTGGGCATTTTTCACAACCTTCCATTTTACCCCTACTGGTAGAAAAGGGAATTGCACATCCAAAATTAACGCTTTTTTTGTAATAACTTTTTACAACAGGAAGATAGAGACATGAGACCAGTGTCAATCAATAGAGGGGGACAGTGGGCATTTTTCACAACCTTCCATTTTACCCCTACTGCTAGAAAAAGGAATTGCATGTCCAAAATGAACCTTCATTTTGTAATAACTTTTGTCAGCAGGATCATAGAGACATGACTCCAGTGTCAATCAATAGAAGGGGACCAGTGGACATTTTTCACAACCTTCCAATTTACCCCTACTGGTAGAAAAGGGAATTGCATGTCCAAAATTAACTTCCTTTTTGTAATAACTTTTTACAGCAAGAAGATACAGACATGAGACCAGGGTTAATCAATAGAGGGGGACAGTGGGCATTTTTCACAACCTTCCAATTTACCCCTACTGCTAGAAAAAGGAATTGCATGTCCAAAATGAACCTTCATTTTGTAATAACTTTTCTCAGCAGGATCATAGAGACATGACTCCAGTGTCAATCAATAGAAGGGGACAGTGGACATTTTTCACAACCTTACAATTTACCCCTACTGGTAGAAAAGGGAATTGCACGTCCAAAATTAACTTCCTTTTTGTAATAACTTTTTACAACAGGAAGATAGAGACATGAGACCAGTGTCAATCAATAGAGGGGACCAGTGGACATTTTTCACAACCTTCCAATTTACCCCTACTGGTAGAAAAGGGAATTGCATGTCCAAAATTAACTTTCTTTTTGTAATAACTTTTTACAGCAGGAAGATAGAGACATGACTCCAGTGTCAATCAATAGAGGGGGACAGTGGACATTTTTCACAACCTTCCAATTTACCCCTACTGGTAGAAAAGGGAATTGCATGTCCAAAATTAACTTTCTTTTTGTAATAACTTTTTACAGCAGGAAGATAGAGACATGACTCCAGTGTCAATCAATAGAGGGGGACAGTGGACATTTTTCACAACCTTCCAATTTACCCCTACTGGTAGAAAAGGGAATTGCATGTCCAAAATTAACCTTCTTTTTGTAATTACTTTTTACAACAGGAAGATAGAGACATGAGACCAGTGTCAATCAATAGAGGGGACCAGTGGACATTTTTCACAACCTTCCAATTTACCCCTACTGGTAGAAAAGGGAATTGCATGTCCAAAATTAACTTCCTTTTTGTAATAACTTTTTACAGCAAGAAGATACAGACCTGAGACCAGGGTTAATCAATAGAGGGGGACAGTGGGCATTTTCACAACCTTCCAATTTACCCCTACTGGTAGAAAAAGGAATTGCATGTCCAAAATGAACCTTCATTTTGTAATAACTTTTGTCAGCAGGATCATAGAGACATGACTCCAGTGTCAATCAATAGAAGGGGACAGTGGACATTTTTCACAACCTTACAATTTACCCCTACTGGTAGAAAAGGGAATTGCACGTCCAAAATTAACTTCCTTTTTGTAATAACTTTTTACAGCAAGAAGATACAGACCTGAGACCAGGGTTAATCAATAGAGGGGGACAGTGGGCATTTTTCACAACCTTCCAATTTACCCCTACTGGTAGAAAAAGGAATTGCATGTCCAAAATGAACCTTCATTTTGTAATAACTTTTGTCAGCAGGATCATAGAGACATGACTCCAGTGTCAATCAATAGAAGGGGACAGTGGACATTTTTCACAACCTTACAATTTACCCCTACTGGTAGAAAAGGGAATTGCATGTCCAAAATTAACTTCCTTTTTGTAATAACTTTTTACAACAGGAAGATAGAGACATGAGACCAGTGTCAATCAATAGAGGGGACCAGTGGACATTTTTCACAACCTTCCAATTTACCCCTACTGGTAGAAAAGGGAATTGTATGTCCAAAATTAACTTTCTTTTTGTAATAACTTTTTACAACAGGAAGATAGAGACATGAGACCAGTGTCAATCAATAGAGGAGACCAGTGGACATTTTTCACAACCTTCCAATTTACCCCTACTGGTAGAAAAGGGAATTGCGTGTCCAAAATTAACCTTCTTTTTGTAATTACTTTTTACAACAGGAAGAGACATGAGACCAGTGTCAATCAATAGAGGGGGACAGTGGACATTTTTCACAACCTCTCTTTTTACCCCAAGTGGCTGATTAGGAAATTGAATGTCCGAAATCAATCTTCTTTTTGTAATAACTTTCTTCAGCAGGAAGTCATAGACATGAAATCAGTGTCACTCAACAGAGGGGGGCAGTGGACATTTCTCACAACAATTAATTTTACTAGTGGCTGATTAGGGAATTGCATCTCCAAAATGAATAATATTTTTGTAATAACTTTTTCCATCGGGTAGATATAGATATAAGAACTGTGTTATAACGTAGGTGTAACACAGGAGGGTCAGAGACAGACGTTCGGATCCAAATGCAGGCTTTATTAGGAAGGCGTGGTAAACAGACAGGGTCAATCACCGGCAAACAACAACGAGGATAATCCAAAGAGTGGTCAAACACAGGCAGAAAGGTCGGGGCTGGCAGCAAGAATCAAACACGGGAGGGAGTCCAGGAATCAAACACATGGGAAAACAAACACGGAAAGAAACGCTCGGAAATACAGACCATACGGAACAATAAGACTTCGCCAAGAGCTGTGTGTGTGAGTGGCTTAAATGCATGAGAGTCAATGTGAAACAGATGTGTGCAGCAATCAGTGCAGTGGGAAACGAGGAGCAGCTGTGTGCAGTGATTGGTGCAGTGGCTTATGGGGATTGCAGTCCAGAATGTGTGTGCAAGAGTTCATGATGACAAGACGACCAATACGTGACAGTAGGGTAGGAGAGTGCGCAACTTTCAAAACCTTTCTTTTTACCCTAGTGGCTGATTAGGGAATTGCCATGTGTTTTGCCAATATGTTTTGACATTTTTAGTAAGTAAATTAAAAGTTGATACCATCTCAGTGTCAGGAACATGTCTGTGTTTTGTCCTGTTCTGTCTCTGTTCTGTTTTCCTAGTGTCTTTTCCCTTTTGGTTCTTGCTTATATGGTTTAGTCCTTGTCTCCCCCTTTTGGTATTGTTTAGTTAGTTCAGTCATGCCCTTATTTGTATTTCCCCCTTGTTATCTTGTTATCTTGTTAGTGACCACGCCCCCGTTTCAGTGTATTTAAGAGTCTGTGTGTGCACTCCCCATTTGTCCGTCAATGCATTCTGTTACTTCTGTTTGCTTGGTTCATGTACTCGTCTTATGCTCCCGGTTTTTGTTTATTTGTATTAGTTTCAGTGTTTTGTTTTAATAAATCTTTATTCGTTCATTCTACTCCGGTTCTCCTCATCGTTCTCCACTCCTCAACCCTGCCTGGATCGTGACACTCAGCACTTTTTCAGGATATTCTAATTGTTTTTTTAAATGCACCTGTATATAAAATAAATCTGAGTGTATAGTTATAAGTCTAAATATATAAATGTAAATCTGAATACATAGTTTTAAGTCTGAATATATCGTTAGAGTGGTGTGAAAAAGTGTTGGCCCTTTCTGTTTTTTTTTTGTTTTGTTTTTTTTTCTGAAGTTTTTTGTAAAAAAAAAAAGTTTTTTGGAAAAAAAAACTGGACATGAATATGAATTTGAAACCTTTTATTGGCATATTTGTTTTAAATTAACATTTTTATCCTTCCGCGAAACGATATAGTACCACGTGACTAACATTCAAACTATGTACGTTAGTAAGACAATTTAAATAGATTAATGTCGAAATTTTCCATTGTTAATTGTGGTTGTCCAGTGTTTGTCACAAGATGGCGCCAAACGGTAATCTTTGTTGGCACGGAGGGATTTTAAACATACAAGTAGTACCGGCTATGCGTTATTACTTTGGAGCGGTGATTATTTAAAAAGAACAAACCTGCAAATGTCTCAACTGACCAATCAGAATCAAGCATTCCAAAGAGCCGTTTAATAAGGAGGGAAAACAAAATCCAAACCCACATGGCCCTGTGTGAAAAAGTGTTTGCCCTCTAAACCTAATAACTGGTTGGGCCACCCTTAGCAACAACAACTGCAATCAAGCGTTTGCGATAACTTGCAAAGAGTCTGTTACAGCGCTGTGCAGGAATTTTGGCCACTGATCTTGCCAGAATTGTTGCAATTCAGCCACATTGGAGGGTTTTCGAGCATGAACCGCCTTTTTAAGGTCATGCCACAGCATCTCAATAAGGTTCAGGTCAGGACTTTGACTAGGCCACTCCAAAGTTTTCATTTTGTTTTTCTTCAGCCATTCAGAGGTGGATTTGCTGGTGTGTTTTGGATTATTGTCCTGCTGCAGAACCCAAGCCTTCAGCTTGAGGTCACGAACAGATGGCCGGACATTTACCTTCAGGATTTGGATTTGGTAGACAGCAGAATTCATGATTCCATTTAACACAGCAAGTCTTCCAGGTCCAGAAGCAGCAAAACAGCCCCAGACCATCACACTACCACCACCATATTTTACTGTTGGTATGATGGTTCTTTTTCTAAAATGCCGAGTTTTGCAGTCTCTTCCTTATGGTGGAGTCATGAACACTGACCTTAACTGAGGCAAGAGAGGCCTGCAGTTCTTTAGATGTTGTTGTGGAGTCTTTTGTGACCTCTTGGATGAGTCGTCGCTGTGCTTTTGGGGTAATTTTGGTCGGCCGGCCACTCCTGGGAAGGTTCACCACTGTTCCATGTTTTCGCCATTTGTGCATAATGGCTCTCACTGTGGTTCGCTGGAGTCCCAAAGCTTTAGAAATGGCTTTATCACCTTTTCCAGACTGATAGATCTCAGTTACTTTTTCATTTGTTCCTATAGCTCTTCAGATCTCAACATGATGTATAGCTTTTGGGGGCAGCCGTGGCCTAATGGTTAGAGAGTCGGACTTGTAACCCAAAGGTTGCAGGTTTGAGTCTCAGGTCCGGCAGGGATTGTAGGTGGGGGGAGTGAATCACCAGCGCTCTCTCCACCCTCAATACCACGACTGAGGTGAGTCCCTTGAGCAAGGCACCGATCCCCCAGCTGCTCCCCGGGCGCCGCAGCAATGGCTGCCCACTGCTCCGGGTGTGTGTTCACGGTGTGTTCACGGTGTGTTCACGGTGTGTGTGTGTGTGTGTGTGTGTGTGTGTGTGTGTGTGTGTGTGTGTGTGTGTGTGTGTGTGTGTGTGTGTGTGTGTGTTCACTACTGTGTGTGTACACTTGGATGGGTACACTTGGATGGGCTACACAAATTCCTAGTATGGGTCACCATACTTGGCCTCACGTCACCTCCTTACCTTACCTCCTTGAGGATCTTTTGATCTACTTCACTTTGTCAGGCACGTCCTATTAAAGTAATTTTCATGATTGCGAACAGGTGTGGCAATAATCAGGCCTGGGTTTGGCTAGAGAAACTGAACTCAGGTGTGATAAACCACAGTTATGTTTTAACGGGGGGCCATGTGGGTTTAAGTTTTGTTTTCCCTTCATAAAAAAACTTAATTTAAAAACTTCATGTTGTGTCTACTTGTGTTATCTTTAATTTTTAAATTTGTTTAATGAACTGAAACATTAAAGTGTGACAAACATGCAAAAAAATAAATAAATAAATCAGGAAGGGGACCAACACTTTTTCACACCACTGTATAAGTCTGAATATATAAATGTAAATCTGAATGTAATAAAGTTATAAGTCTGAATATATAAATGTAAATTGTTAATATATAGTTAAATTGTTAATATATACTTATATAAAAGTAAATCTGAATATGGTTATAAATTTTAATATATAGCTATAAGTCTGAATATAAGTAAATCTAAATGTGTACATATTTAAATGTGAATTGTGAATGCATAACTTTAAATATATAAATGTAAATCATAAAAATAAAAGTCGATTTGAATATAAAGTTAAAAGTCTCAAAAAACAGAAGTAAATCAGTTTAAATAATTTAATGTTTAAATACAGTTGTGTATTTTTTCATAGGTTTACATATCCCTGCAGATTATGCAAAATGTTAATATTTAAAAAAAAAAAAATTATTTTTATTTTTTTAAGTTTTTTTTTTTATCAATACTGCCCTGAATAAGCTATTTTATATAACAGGTGTTAAATATACTCCACAAGTCAAATTAATAACTGATTTTATGACCCCATTCCAAAGTTTACATACCCTTGAATCATAATACTGTGTTTTTTCCTGGATGATTCACAATTGTTTTTGTGTTTCGTAATCATTTTTTATGAGTTCTTTGTTGGCCCTAAGCAGTTCTGCTGCCTGCTGTTCTTCAGAAAAAATCCTCTAGCTCCTGCACATTCTTTGGTTTTCCAGCAGCATCTGCAAATTTGAACCCTTTCCGAAAGTAAATGAATGATCCAGCTTTTTACACTGAGAACAATTGAGGGACTCATACATAACTATTACAAAGAATGAACACATTAACTGATGCTCAAGAAAGTAACACAATGCATTAAGAGCCAGGTAGTGTAAACTTTTCGAATGGGATGATCAGGGTAAATTGTACTTATATTGTCTTCTAGGAGACATTTATATAGCTTCTGAAGTGCAATATTAAATGGAAGAAAAAAAATTACACACACATTAATATTCAGGTTTTAAACTATATATATAGTTAAAAGTGTGGGGGGGAGGGGGGTGGGTTGGAATCTCATTGTGGAATAAATGTTTTCCTCTAGTTCACGATGGCCACAATTATTGGCACCCCTAGAAATTTGTCTAAGTAAAATATCTCTTTGAAGTGTATTCCAGCCATGACTTTCTGTTCCACAGTATTATAAATATGTGAAACACAAAGGCCAAATGCCATTAATCATCCATCACAAGGAGTAAAACCAAAGAATGTAGTTCTGGTGTGAACCAGTTTGTTGAGCTTCACAAAATAGAAAGGGGCTGTAAGAAAAGAGCTAAAGCATTGAACATTCACATTCCCACCATCAGGGCAATAATTAAGAAGTTCTAATCAACTAAAGATGTTACTAATCTGCCTAGAAGAGGATGTGTGTCTATATCATCCTAATGCACTATATAAAGGAGAGTTTGAGTGTCCAAATACTTTCCAAGGATCACAGCTTGAGAATTGCAGAGAATTGTTGAGTCTTGGTGTCAGAAAGCCTAAAATAAAATTATCAAACAGCCTGTACATCAGCACATGTTGTTAAAGTGGGTTTCAAGAAAAATCCTCCTCTCTCATCCAAAAACAAACTCAACACTTGTCAGACATGATTGGAACTTCAAAGAGGTCTTCTATGGTCAAATGAAACTAAAGCTAGCTAAGACAGGGATTAAAAAGTACCCCATGTCCACGGTTAAAAATACTGCTGGATCTTTAATGTTGTGGGCCTATTTTTCTGCCAGAGGACCTGGACATCCTGTTTAGGTACATGGCTTCATGGATTCAATCAAAGGAAAATGAAAAGTTGTGAAAAATGGCCACTGTCCCCCTCTGTTCATTGACACTGGTGTCATGTCTCTAATTTTCTGCTGAAGAAAGTTATTACAAAAAGGTTAATTTTGGACATGCAATTCCCTGATCAGCTACTAAGGAAAAATTAAAGGTTTTGAAAGTTGCACACTCTCCTCCCCTACTGTCACGGATCAGGCAGGAACACACGAACAACGACGTAATAAAAAGACGTGCATTTAATAAATCCAATGGGAAACAGGCAGACACAGGAACACGGAGTGGTAACATTAAAGACCGACCGCATTGAGGGGAAAACACACACACTAAATAGACAGACTGATTACACATCCAGGTGGAGACAATGAGGGAGAAACCAAAAACACTCTGAACTGCGGGGGAGAATGGCAGAAACCAACATGAAAGTCCGGGGGTGTGACACCTACGTTGTAACACTGTTTTTATATCTCTATCTAACCGATGGAAAAAGCTATTACAAAAATAATATTCATTTTGGTGATGCAATTCCTTAATCAGCCACTAGTAAAATGAAATGTTGTGAAAAATGTCCACTGTCCCCCTCTATTGATTGACTCTGGTCTCATGTCTCTATGCACCTGCTGATAAAAGTTATAACAAAAAGAAGGTTAATTTTGACATGTAATTCCCTAAACAGCCAGTAGAGGTAAATTGGAAAATTGTGAAAAATGCCCACTGTCGCCCTCTATTTATTAACCCTGGTCTCATGTCTCTATCGTCCTGCTGTAAAAAGTTATTACAAAAAGTACCAGTAGGGGTAAATTGGAAGGTTGTGAAAAATGTCCACTGGTCCCCTCTATTGATTGACACTGGTCTCAGGTCTGTATCTTCTTGCTGTAAAAAGTTATTACAAAAAGAAAGTTAATTTTGGACATGCAATTCCCTTTTCTACCAGTAGGGGTAAATTGGAAGGTTGTGAAAAATGTCCACTGTCCCCCTCTATTGATTGACACTGGAGTCATGTCTCTATCTTCCTGCTGTAAAAAGTTATTACAAAAAGAAAGTTAATTTTGGACATGCAATTCCCTTTTCTACCAGTAGGGGTAAATTGGAAGGTTGTGAAAAATGTCCACTGTCCCCCTCTATGGATTGACACTGGAGTCATGTCTCTATCTTCCTGCTGTAAAAAGTTATTACAAAAAGAAAGTTAATTTTGGACATGCAATTCCCTTTTCTACCAGTAGGGGTAAATTGTAAGGTTGTGAAAAATGTCCACTGTCCCCCTCTATTGATTGACACTGGAGTCATGTCTCTATCTTCCTGCTGTAAAAAGTTATTACAAAAAGAAAGTTAATTTTGGACATGCAATTCCCTTTTCTACCAGTAGGGGTAAAATGGAAGGTTGTGAAAAATGCCCACTGTCCCCCTCTATTGATTGACACTGGTCTCATGTCTCTATCTTCCTGTTGTAAAAAGTTATTACAAAAAAAAGCGTTAATTTTGGATGTGCAATTCCCTTTTCTACCAGTAGGGGTAAATTGGAAGGTTGTGAAAAATGTCCACTCTCCCCTTCTATTGATTGACACTGGTCTCATGTCTCTATCTTCCTGCTGTAAAAAGTTATTACAAAAAGAAAGTTCATTTTGGACATGCAATTCCCTTTTCTACCAGTAGGGGTAAATTGTAAGGTTGTGAAAAATGTCCACTGTCCCCTTCTATTGATTGACACTGGAGTCATGTCTCTATGATCCTGCTGACAAAAGTTATTACAAAATAAAGGTTCATTTTGGACATGCAATTCCTTTTTCTAGCAGTAGGGGTAAATTGGAAGGTTGTGAAAAATGCCCACTGTCCCCCTCTATTGATTAACCCTGGTCTCATGTCTGTATCTTCCTGCTGTAAAAAGTTATTACAAAAAGGAAGTTAATTTTGGACATGCAATTCCCTTTTCTACCAGTAGGGGTAAAATGGAAGGTTGTGAAAAATGCCCACTGTCCCCCTCTATTGATTGACACTGGTCTCATGTCTCTATCTTCCTGTTGTAAAAAGTTATTACAAAATGAATGTTAATTTTGGACGTGCAATTCCCTTTTCTAGCAGTAGGGGTAAAATGGAAGGTTGTGAAAAATGTCCACTGTCCAATTCTATTGATTAACCCTGATCTAATGTCTCTATCTTCCTGCTGTAAAAAGTTATTACAAAAAGAAAGTTAATTTTGTACATGCAATTCCCTTTTCTACCTGTAGGGGTAAATTGGAAGGATGTGAAAAATGTCCACTGTCCCCCTCTATTGATTGACACTGGTCTCATGTCTCTATGATCCTGCTGATGAAAGTTATTTGAAAAAGAATGTTAATTTTGGACATGCAATTCCCTAATCAGCCAGTAGGGGTACTGGCTGTCTCCTGTCCCCTTCTATTGATTGACCTTGGTCTCATGTCTATAGGCCCTTTAACCCTTTCATGCATGAATTATGGAAAACATTATCTAAATTATTTTATTTTAATTTTAACATGACGCTAAAATTGAATTCCATTTTCATAAAATTC
>NW_027395097.1:0-10404 GCF_049309525.1 Garra rufa | reverse complement strand
AGTGATGCCGACTTCACTTGAGTTTGAATTTTGGGTAGTTTCACAGCCGAGGAAGGACGACCTGTGTGGAGCGGAGATGGACTCTGCCGTTCTTCCACTGGCAAAGATCTGACGGGGGACGGACAATGGAAGCCATGAGGAGGTGGACTCTGGAGGACTTTCGGAGTCATAATTTCTTTGAATGATGTCTCTGTTCTCTCCATTGGCTCCATCTCAACTATTGCCTCCTCCACGGATTGCGAGATCTCTGGAAGAACATAAGACCTGACTGGGGAAGCACGATGGCTGGTGTCTTTCTGAGCCATCACCTCTTTGAACACTGTGACCTTTTCCTTTTGCTCCACCATAGCTTTTGTCTCCTCGACAGATTGTGCGATCTTGGGGAGAGCAAAAGCTCTGGCAGGAGTTGGAGGAATCGGGCCATCAGCTGATGGTCTCTGGAAGACCTCTGGAGCCTTGTCTGAAGGTCTTTCTTCAAAATGTTCCACCCTTACAGGTGGCTCCTGGACCTGAGGGAAATTATAATCATCTGCTTTGGGTCTCTTAGCAAAGGCAGGCGATTTTTGGACCTTCTGCTGCTGAACTGCAGATTGGTGCACAGGGCTAGCAAAGATGCCTCTATCCACATCTCTTGCCACCTTGCTCTCTTTCAGAGGTGTCTTAAAAGACTTGATTTCCAAGCAGTGATCTTGAAAAGCCTTGTTGAGGTTTTCAACGGTCACTGCTGACAGTTTTAACGCCCGAGTCGTGGCTGGACTGATGGAGGTTGATTTCGTGATGGTATTTAACACGCCGATCAGGTTTGATGAATACGTTGACGTGGCAGTTGGATTCGCCTTCATTTCTGCTACCGTGGGACAAGGAGGCAGAGACTGGATGCTTTTAACTACTTTGGCATCCAAGTGCTCTTTTCCTGGTTTGCCTAAAAACAAACACATTTTACAATGTAAGCAACCCTGACATTTTAAATCACACTGTAGCCAAAGCAATTAAAAAAGGCTTTTTTATGAATCATGGTTTGTACATTAATTTACCTTTTGCCTTCACGGGCAGACTTTTTTGAGCTGCGATCTGCTGTATTCTTTTGAAGTTCTCTCGAAGGCGGCTCACGTTGTTTGTCATATTGGCCTGGAACTCGTCGATGGTCTTTTGGAAGTTCTCTAGCCACTCCATGCTGACCATGGATTTCTCCACTTTTTCAATCTCCCATTCTAGCGTTTCCTCTGTAAGAAGTAAGATGTAAATATCATTGACTGTTCAGTAGAACTGGATTATAATAAAAACCACAGCAATACATGAATTAGGGCTGCACGATTAATCAGAATAACACATTATTTCTAATATAATAATACAATAACAATCATTTTGCCCTACAAACACTGAAGCATGCTTTTTTTATCACTGCAGTTGCACTTTTGAACAAGCAAAATTGCATTAGGTTTTTTTTTTTTTTCATCCAATGCAGCCATAAAAATACAGATTACTTACGTATATAGTTGAATCGCTCAAGCAGGGACTGAAACTCATCCTGGCGTTCTCGGGCCCTGTACTGAAGGTCTGAGATTTTGTTCAGCAACATTTGATGTTTTAAAAGCCGGTTGATGTTAAATGAGGAAAAGTCCTCTTCGGACGAGTCGAGAGATGTGTTTTTCAGCGCCATCTCTGGCATTTCATCTACGACCGAGGACAAAGAAGAAGAAGATAAAGACGAAGATGAAGTAGAAGAAGCTGATGTGTTCTTGAAGAAAGCCATTGAAGAGTAGCCAACTACTCATATACAGAATACTAAAACTTGTAACAAGTCTAGTTTACACAGTGAGCTGTTAGATATTATCAAACTGAATTTCTGGTCTTTTAGGAGAACTACGATTCAACAGAATGTTGGTACTCGTTCGGACAGATATTCACTGATACTCCTACAGCGAGAGATAATCGAATAATGCTCCCAGAGGTAGACCCAGTGTGATGTCACGATCTAACGTTCCACAGTTTCCATGGCAACCGGGGAAGCCAACCATAGCAAAAGTAAACAATAGAGCCTTCGCGCCGCCATATTGTAATTCCCACACGGTGTGGCCAGACCTACGATAATTATCGTATTTGTACCATAATTTTGACCTCTGTACGATGTACGATCAATAATACCACAATGTACGATAATTTCAGAATTTTGTGACACCATGGTCGTTGTAATTATAGCGCTTCTATTCTCAAAGATCTAGCTGTGTGGATCCTACGTCTACCTTCATGATTGTGAGTAGACGTGAACGTGGTGTTACGCATGTCTTTCATCCAATCTTACGTCTTCTCAACCAATCATCATAGAGAATGGCTCTCTCTCACGAGCACAAGTTAACGTTCCTGTCGCACTTAGGTCAGTTGTTTCAAAACTGAGGTTGTTAGTTTAACAATAAAGTATAGAAAATAAGTGCTGAAAAGGATAAATAGCTGTAACATCTAGATTAATAGCTGTATTTTGAAAGTTTGACTCGGGTAAGATAATTAGTTTAGCATTGCAATAAGGTATAGAAAATGAGTGCTGAAAAGGAGAAATAGCTGTAACATCTAGATAAATATCTTTATTTTGAACGTTTGACTCAAATACGATAATTTTCTCCCAAATACGATAATTTTGAGCTTCTGGTACGATACTTGAACATTTCCAATCTGGCAACACTGCCCACACCTTGTATTACATAGGTATTTTTAGTAACCATTACCCAATCAGTCCGCGTTTTTATAAGCTAGCTAACATCTGCCTGTACTGTACGCTTAAAAGGCGAACTTCATGAGCAGGTAAATTATTTATTTAAAGTCGCGATTGTTGAATTTTACCCACTTAATTTAAAAGTGTGAGCGAATTACGTTCGTTATCATTAGCGAACATTGGATCAGAAGACAGACGAGACATGAATGTAAATATCGCAATTATCATATTGAAATCTGAATACTTTATATGCATGTAAGTTAATGTAATTCGCTGTGTATATCATAATTTGCTATGTTAGGCTATATAATTTAATGTGCATCATTCAGCGTTAACGTTAACAGTCTTGAAAGCAGCAAAGGCCCATCTTAAACCAGCATCAAAACCTACCTAAGCAGCATGCAGTTTTATTTTCAACAGGGAAAAACAGTGATAAGTCTTAATTTCTCGAAATTGAGATGTAAACATTTTCTGAAAGCTAAATAAATAAGCTTTCTATTTGTTTGTTATAGGACGACAATTATTTGAAAATCTGAAATCTGAGGGTGCAAAAAATATAAATATTGAGAAAAATGGCTTTTAAAGTTGTCCAAATGAAGTTCTTAGCGATGCATATTACTGATTAAAAATGATGTTTTCATATATTTACGGTAGAAAATTTACAAAATATCTTTATGGTACACGATCTTTACTTAATATGATTTTTGCCATTAAAGAAAAATAGGAAAATCGATAATTTTGACCTATACATACAATGTATTTTTGGCTATTGCCACAAATATACCCGTGCTTCATAAGACTGGTTTTGTGGTCCAGGGTCACATATTGATTATATTCGAATCAATTTCTGTGAATAATCCCAGATGTGTGGTTAATATTTTCTCCATAATAGCCTACAATTAGTAAAGATGATGTAAATTACCTGTGTTGTCAATGTACACACACCCATCTTAATGGCTTGTCCTCGAAATTACCATGTAATGTGCGAAGTAACAATTAATTTACTGGCATAAATTAAAAAAAATCCTTCCTGCCTGTACACCAGGTCGTTTTGGGTAAATGTATACGACGTTGGGCAGCAATGCCCTCTGGTGGTTGGGAATCACGAAATTGCCATTCACTTTTGGTGGTTCTGAGATTTTCCTTTTTGGTACATCATCTGAACGCTGAATGAAAAAACTTTCCTTTGATGTATGGTTATGACAATATTTGTTCGAGATACAACTACTTAAAAATCTGAGGGTTTAAAAAAATCTAAATTGCCTTTTGAGAAAATCACCTTTAAAGTTGTCCAAAATGTCCTTATGCATATTACTAATCAAAAATTAAGTTTTGATATATTTACAGTAGTGAAATTGACAAAATATCTTCATGTAACATGATCTTTACTTAATATCCTAATGATTTTAGGCATAAAAGAAAAATCAATAATTTTGACTCATACAGTGTTTTGTTGGCTATTGCTACATAAGACTGTTTTTTGGTCCAGGGTCATGTATATATGATGCTTAAGCTTTAAATCATCTATCACAATGTAACAAAAAGACAATTTATTACTAATTGAATCTAAAACTGATTATACAGTGCCTTGCAAAAGTATTCATACCTTTTCATTTTTTTTCACATTTTGTTTTGTTGCAGCATTATGTTAAACTGCTTTAAATTAGTTTTCCCCACATCAGTTTACACTCCATACACCATAATAATGACAAAGCAAAAACCAGATTTGCAAATTTTACAAATTTATTAAAAATAAAACACTGAAATAAGTGCATTGCATAAGTATTCATACCCTTAACTCAGTACATAGTTGAAGCACCTTTACAGCCTCAAGTCTTTTTGGGTATGATGTGACAAGCTTTGCACATCTGCATTTGTCAATTATCTGCCATTCTTTGCCTCACCTTTTCACCTCTCAAGCTCTGTCAGCTTGGATGGGGGCTGGCAGACATTTTCTAGAGTCCTAGTTGTTCCAATCGTCTTCCATTATGGATAATGCTTCTGTGAACCTTCAATGCAGCAGATTTTTTTCTGAACTCTTCCCTAGATCATTGCCTTAACACAAGTCTGTCACTGAGCTCTACAGGCAGTTATCTTGACCTCAGGACTTGGTTTTTGCTCTGATATGCATTTTCAGCTGTTAGACCTTTTCTGAGAGGTGTGTGCCTTTCTAAATCACACTCATTCAAATGAATTTGCCACAGTTTAACTCCACTCGAAGTGTAGTAACATCTAGAAGCAATATGAATGCTCCTGAGCTAAATTTCGAGTGTTATTTCTAATAAATCTGCAAGGTTGTTACAAACCTGTTTTGTGCTTTGTCATTATGTTGTATGTGATGTAGATTGATGTGGGGAAAAAAGGAATTTAAAGCAGTTTAACATAATGCTGCAACAACAAAATGTGAAAAAAGTGAAGGGCACTGTACATAATTTTCAGATATAATCATGTAAAGTACATTCAAGTAAAGAATCTTCTTAAATGAATGCAAATAAAACTACAAAAATACAAAAACTATATGCAATATAATGTATTATAGGGAGATGGATGTTATTACATTAGCCAATATTGTAGCTTTTTTTTTTTTTAGCTATGATTCAGAACAATTGGTTCTCACTTCCTCTTAATTGGATGAGATAAAGTCATCCAGTCATTTCTTGGTTACATTAGTCTGAGGTCTGATTAGATTTCTGGTTAGAGTTGTAGTGACAAAGCTTGTAAAACGACAACTATGTATGCAAATGGGGAATTCGTGAGGCTGGAAGACAACAAACAGCTAACCTCAGCTGGTAAGACATATGAAATGATTTTCAACTATGTGTTATTTTATACCTTCATTTATTGTGGGAACTGACTAGTTATTTTTTTAACTGTGACCCTGCACCACAAAACCATTGGTATTTGTAGCAATAGCCAAGAATACATTGTATGGGTTAAAATTGTTGATTTCTTTTATGCCAAAAATCATTAGGATGTTAAGTAAAGATCATGTTCCATGAAGATATTTTTTACATTTCCTACCATAAACATATCAAAACTTATGCATTGCTAAGAACTTCATTTGGACAACTTTAAAAGCGATTTTCACAGTGTTTTGATTTTCTAGATTTTCAAATAGTTCTTGGCCAAATATTGTCCTATATATCCTAACAAACGATACATTAATAGAAAGCTTAAATATTCAGCAAAACTGACCCTTATGACTGGTTTTGTAGTCCAGGGACACAAATGTGAAATCTGCTTTACTTTACAAGCTAATGTTTGCTTTTTACATTTTTAAAGGTCTATCACAGACATTTTAAATATATTGAGGCATTTAGGTTGTTCAGACAGAGACTGATTTGCAGATGTTATATCATAATTAACATTAATATGTGAATAATAAATCTGCTTGGGTGATTGCAGATGCATCTGAACAAATATTCCCATCTAAGAAAGAGAAAGACCCATCCAATAAGGAAGTTCTTCTGGCTGTCCTTTCTATCTCTTTGCTCGTGGCTTTGCTGGCTCTGTGTATTTTGGGAATTCTCTGTGAGTACACAGTGTCTTAACACTTACTATGCTAACTGATTGTGCAACATTTATTTATACATATGTGATATAGGACACAATTTGCTGCATATTGTGCAGCACATACTGTAACACACATCATAAACATGGTCGATTTGACATATTAAAGTGTTAAACCAGTTCACTTTTAAATAATGATATTCTCACTTTAGATTCCAAGCAACTGAGGTCGTCTGATTTGTTAAAAGAGCAGAGCAAAACTGGAGTCGACAATGAAATACAGGAGCAGAATGCCACAGGTGAGGAAACATACTCTGGTTTAGGCATTAGAAATGACTTTTAAGTGCATGTTCATGACTGTGTGAGAAAAGACTGTGGGTGTGGGTGCGAATTCACTGACTGTGTGTTTCCCACGTGTTTGATATGTCACTACAGGACAGAACATCACATCTTTTAGTTGATTAAAACAGCTGTTCCCAATGAATCAGGGTAATTAGGATGCTTTAGAACAGCTTGGACTATTTGGAATGGTATAGAACTTTGGATTTTCCCATAGACTGTGACAGTTTGCAAAGGGTATGAATAATTTTGGACATGCCACTTTTTGTTCAAATGTAAATAAAAGTTAAGAAATCTTTTTTCCACAATGATGCCTCTTGTACATCGTCTTATTATCTTTTGGGAGAAGCCTGTGTCATTTCCGGTCAAAAAAGGTAACTTTAAGTCAGAATTTGCCAGGGGTATGAATAATTTCGGGCTTGACTGTATCTCTGAAAAAAAGTATCTAAGATGCAGCTGAACACTCTGAAGATTTGAATGTCTCCCTTATTTAATACACCTGATTGAGATCATCGGCTTGTTAGGGGAGAGAGCCATGAACTGACATAATGAGCTGATGATCTCAATCAGGTGTGTTAAATAAGGGAGACATGCAAAATGTGCAGAGCAGGGGCTCCCCAGGACTGGAATTGAGAACCAGAGACTGGATGCTTTTAACTAAATTGGCATCCAATTGCTCTTTTCCTGGTTTACTTGAAGAAAAAAAAAAACACATTTTACAAAGCTACCCTGACACAAAATTTTAGATCACATTGCAACCAAAGCAATTTAAAAAATGCTTTTTATGAATGATAGTGCATTCATAAACTGACCTTTTCCCTTCACCTTCAGACCTTTTTTTTTTTTTTTAGCTGCAACCACCTTTTTTTTCTGAAGTTCTCTTGAAGGAGCCTCACATTGTTCACCATATTGGCCTGGAACTTGTTGACTCCATACGATTTCTCCCTAGTCTATTGATTCCTCTGTAAGGAGGAAAACATGTGCATCATTAACTGTTAAGCACAATTAGATTAAATTAAAAAGTGCATCAATATATGGGTTAAGGCTACGCGATTTATCTGAATAAAACCGAAATCTCTGATTAATCTCAAAAGCTTTAATTTAATTACACTGTAAAAAATTTCGTTTTTGAAAAATTGTGGAAACTGACAAATAAATATTGACTCAATTAAAATTAAGAAGTTCAAAATTAAAAATATATATTCGCCAAACATATTAAAATGTGCTCAGCCAATCTACCAAGCAGAAGTGAAAAATCTGTTTCAGCCGAACAAGCTTTGCAGCAGAAAAGGCCAATACGCATGCGCACAGTGTTGCCAGACGTACGATAATTATCGTATTTGTACCATAATTTTGACCTCTGTACGATGTACGATCAATAATACCACAATGTACGATAATTTCAGAATTTTGTGACACCATGGTCGTTGTAATTATAGAGCTTCTATTCTCAAAGATCTAGCTGTGTGGATCCTACATCTACCTTCATGATTGTGAGGAGACGTGAACGTGGCATTACGCATGTCTTTCATCCAATCTTACGTCTTCTCAACCAATATCATCGTGGAGAATGGCTCTCTCTCACGAGCACAAGTTAACGTTCCTGTCGCACTTAGGTCAGTTGTTTCAAAACTGAGGTTGTTAGTTTAACAATAAAGTATAGAAAATGAGTGCTGAAAAGGATAAATAGCTGTAACATCTAGATAAATATCTTTATTTTGAACGTTTGACTCAAATACGATAATTTTCTCTCAAATACGATAATTTTGAGCTTCTGGTACGATACTTGGACATTTCCAATCTGGCAACACTGCATGCGCATGAGAGAAACCGTTGGTGGAGTGAATTCAAATTCCTGTGAGCGGGAGAACGAGAAAGCTGAGCCGATGCTGAGGGCAGTGTTGCCAGACGTACGATAATTATCGTATTTGTACCATAATTTTGACCTCTGTACGATGTACGATCAATAATACCACAATGTACGATAATTTCAGAATTTTGTGACACCATGGTCGTTGTAATTATAGAGCTTCTATTCTCAAAGATCTAGCTGTGTGGATTGTGAGGAGATGAACGTGGCGTTACGCATGTCTTTCATCCAATCTTACGTCTTCTCAACCAATATCATCGTGGAGAATGGCTCTCTCTCAGGAGCACAAGTTAACGTTCGCACTTAGGTCAGTTGTTTCAAAACTGAGGTTGTTAGTTTAACAATAAAGTATAGAAAATGAGTGCTGAAAAGGATAAATCGCTGTAACATCTAGATTAATAGCTGTATTTTGAATGTTTGACTCGGGTAAGATAATTAGTTTAGCATTGCAATAAGGTATAGAAAATGAGTGCTGAAAAGGATAAATAGCTGTAACATCTAGATAAATATCTTTATTTTGAACGTTTGACTCAAATACGATAATTTTCTCCCAAATACGATAATTTTGAGCTTCTGGTACGATACTTGGACATTTCCAATCTGGCAACACTGGCTGAGGGCGACAAAACATCATTTACAGACGGATTTTCTATCCTTAAAGTTATGGTGAGTACTGAGCTTTGTATTTATTAAGTCATGAGTCACGTACATTGTATTTTGCCGAATAACTGTGAATTCACGCATTTACCTCTTGGGTAAGGTTAGGGGTGTGCGACATTTAACGGTATTGTCTTTGATAATTTTGTTTTATCAATGTGGGCTTTCACATTATCCTGTATATCGCAAAAAACAAAAAACAAGCCTGACAGAGTGCACTGCACGAATACATTAACGTTATGTGTGATGAAGATTAAGTTAGACTAGTGAGGAAGCGCGTTTACAGTGCGTTTTGTCACTGCATGATTGATTAGTCTATTAAAATGCATGTATATTGAGCACATATGATATGGGGAGGCTGAGAAAATATATTTAAGTAATTTCAAAATCAGTATCACACGAAGAGTGCCACGTTTTCCGCCAAAAAGCTGCATGATTGCAAATTTGATATTGGTTTTATACAACAGTTCAATAAACAAGAAGTCAATATTAAAGGACTTGCATTTTAGACACAATAATGCCAGTTTTTACTTTATTTCGCCAACAAAAATCTTTCCAAACACAGCCAGGGCACTGGTTTGCGTGTCTGTGCAATATGACGGTGTTTGATTCTTGAATGAATCAACCGTTAAATGATTCGGTTCAATCGCAATGACTCACTTATAAACATGGACTTACTGACACCTACTGGCGGTTTTAATTTCACGTTTAACATAATTCCAAATATCAGTATTCAACATTTTATGTTTAAAATATCTAAATATTATTTTGCATGTGTAACTGAGGGTTAAATGCATTCATGTCTCTTTGAGCTGAATTAGTCATGTGTAAAAACATCTCGTTGTCACTTCAGATGCTACAGAAGTCCATAAGATACATACCAGCATAATAACACACTCAGCAAGACATCGTCTAATGATCATTTTTGATAATATCCCAGAAAATATTAAGATATATTTTTTTATCAATACTACACACCCCTTATCTCACAGTTACCCAAAGTTACTATTTATTAAGCTAAATTATTTTTATCTCACTGTATAATGATTATATACAATTAATGAGACACAAGGAATATGTTTCTGCTATAACTTTTTTTTTCCCCCCATTAGTTTAACCCACCATTGACAGGTCTGAGCTCAAGAGGCACCGTTTGGTATAGAAAAGGAACCATTACGAATTTCACAGTGAGTATTTATCTTTAGTGAATCTTTGTTTCATATTAATGCCAAATACTATTAGCTCTTAGATGTAATTTGTCAGGAGTTGCTTTCTTGAGAGCTGCCATGAGACATGGCTTGGATGTAGACTGCTAATTCTA
>NW_027395096.1:0-10429 GCF_049309525.1 Garra rufa | reverse complement strand
GTACGGGTCATTGTCCCCTCACACTGATCACACCACATCAATTTGATAACCTTTTGACCACCTGTTGGTCAAGAGTAAGCCATTCATTAAGCATTAATTATGACATTTCCAAATATTATAATGAATGTGGCCTTAAAATAATATTTGGGTCATGCCGACAACATGGATACCACTTAAACATTCAAATATATTCAATATATTTGTATAATTATACATATAATGCATTCATTTATATTCGAACTCGTCCTGGGCCGTTTGTCCGATTTCACCAAAATTGAGTCAGATTATCTTCAGACTGTGCTGACAAAAGGTTACGGATTTCATGTTGTTAGATGAAACCGTTTCATACAGCACCGCTACAAATGTTAGGCTTGATGCCAAAATGACTCTGAGGCTTTATCTATGCAAAGCTTTGACATAAAGACACCTAAATGTGTATGTGCCATTGTCACTTCAGACAGACCGCACCACATCTCATAACAGCAACATCTACTGGTCGACATTTGATATTAATGATGATTATAATTGCTTTTTCAGCCTTTTTGGTTAAAATCTTAAATACTTCTTTAATTGAACATGGATGCAGCTGGTCTGTTGCTCCTCCTTTTCAAAATAACCACCCAGCCTGGCAACACCTCTCTTCTCAACAACTGCCACTATAAACACTGATGATGAAACACAAACTGCATGTCATGATCAAGTCTGTAAATATGATGTTGATGCCCTACAGTACTACAAACTTTCATTTTCTGCAGCTCCAGTCGATTCAACAACACAGATTCCAGTCAGCAGCTCAAACTCAACAACATCAACAGCAGCAGCACCTACTCAAGGTTCATCATCACACTTCAGCATTTTCTTTCACAAACTGGTTTAATTATCACATTAGATCTGTCAGTAGTCTATAGTAATACTTGTGACCAAACAGTCTTACAATGTCTATCTTATCAAACAATTATTAATTTTGTAGACCTCAATCATTTACTTGCCCACACAAAAAGGAAGTCAACATAAAAGCTGATGTAAATATACTCTTTCATTGTTTTTGTCAATGATTGAATTGAGGTTTTGTGCCTAAATGTTTAAAATCATTTATTAAACATACTGTACAGGTCATTCCATATGTAGTGTAAAAAAGCTTGCACTGATATCATTCTGGATTACAGCAGTTTTAAAAGAAATGGTTTAATTCTGTGCTCATGGACTAAAGCAGTGGTTCTCAATCCTGGTCCTGGGGGACCCCTGCTCTGCACATTTTGCATGTCTCCCGTATTTAACACACCTGATTGAGATCATCAGCTCATTAGGTGAGAGATCCATAAACTGAACTAACAAGCTGAAGATCTCAATCAGGTGTGTTAAATAAGAGAGACATGCAAAATGTGCAGAGCAGGGGTCCCCCAGGACCAGGATTGAGAACCACTGGACTAAAGAATGATTTTTTCAATTTCCATTTTGTTGCAATAGTTGTAACGTCAACTACTGCAACAACACTGATTTCAGACACATTTCAGACACTGAATTCACACTAGAATCAGTATCTAAATGTACTTTATCCTCATGAATGCCCTGAATCTTTTCTTAGAAATAAGGAATAAGGAAAATTTTGCTCTTAAATGTGTCTTTTATAATTTTATTTGTAGTCTGATATTTCTATATTTTGTTAAACACAATAATGCTTATGCATGTCTCTATATTGTCTCAGTGTCCGTGATTGCGATTGTTGTTGGCGCTTCATTCGCTGTTCTCCTTCCCGCTCTGATTATTTGTTTGATTTGGAAGAAAAGAGCTGGTGAGTTTGTAGAGTTTCTCATATTCTGATACATGAGGTAAAACATCTTACAAAGTACTTACAGATAAAATGAGAAATCAAAGAGTAAACACAAATAATGTTTCTATTCTGCAGCACTTCTGTTAGACTCTTTTAGAAATCGATTGGTTTGTATGTTTGATCATAACTATTCTCATGGCATTATTTTACAGGTGTCAGAAGAGCGACTGATGACTCTGTGGTGAGTTTTGTAGGTTGATTATGAGCTGTTAGTGTCCATAAGCTCCACAGACAACTGTCTAAAAAAATAAAATGACTGAAATAAATATAATGGAAACAATGACAAAATCAACATTTCCATTCATTCTGCTTCTACTAATCAATTATATCTGTGAATATTTGACAGTTACTGTGGTAATTTTCCTGTCATGTTACAATAGCATCTGTCATCCTTACCTCATGTCTAATAATGTAATAGATTTTCACTAAACCTGTTTTACACATATTTTACTTTGACATTTCCTGAGTAAAATAATTATTCTGCTTCACACAGTAGTGATGGATAGGCCTTTAACAGCTTGGTTTGCTGTATTTTGATTGCTGTTTAGGAGCAGACAGATGATGTGATTTACACTGAAGTTACTGTGAACAGGAAAAACCGAGCCAAAAAGAACAAGGTGAGCAAACACTTCCTCAACATGACTTATATTGGTTTTATTATATGCAGTTCTTATAAATGTGTGTCTTGAATTGAGCTCAAACTACATGCTGTAATAATTGTGCATTAAAACAGTAACTGTGATGTTGATTCAGGTTCGCTGTGATGATAAAGCGACTTACGCTTCCATCAGACGAGCAGAAGCTGGAGCTCAGGAAAACTGCAGTCCACTTTATGCCTCTGTGAACAAGAATCATCACAAATCAGGCAAATAATTATACAAAACCACATTTTATATAATTGACTCCTAATGATTTTAGTTCAGTTCTACTGTCATTGTCTTTTACATGTTTGCAAACAGGCTCTGATTCATTTATAGTTATTGGTTGTTCTGGTCAGTTTGATGTGTTTTTGTAGCTGTCTGTGTGTCTTTATCGTTGATTGAGACTCTCCAAACTTGCATAAACTCTAAAGGACAGTTTACTCTATTAGATCATTCTCATTAAATCATCTAGGGCCGGTTCTTCAAAAGCAATCTGGTTGGATATTTTTTTGGGATTGGCTCAAATCTTAAAAATGTGTTGTTCAAAACACATAAAGGATTATGAATTTGGATTTGGGATCAAACCATCAGTTTGTGTTGTTCAAAACCTTTTAGTAATATTGAGATAGCTTTGATCCAAAAATCAATATTCTACTGATCCCAGCAGAAGGGTGCATTTCAGCAACAAAAAATGAAGTAGATCCTTGAAACTGGTCCAAAAATGAAACATTTGTTACCCATCTCATATTTGTTTTCTTCCACCATGTCCCTTTAAGGGCTCCATAGAGCATAGAGAAGACATTTACCTGATCCTGGATAGCACAATAGGATTTTCAAATCCAGAACCTTCTGATCCAGATTAAAGGGATAGTTCACCTCAAAATGAAAATGTGATGTTTATCTGCTTACCCACAGGGCATTCAAGATGTAGGTGACTTTGTCCCTTCAGTAGAACACAAATAACTAAAAAAAAACTTTTTTTCAACTCAAACTGTCGCAATGAATGGGCACCAAACCTTCAAAAAAGAAAAAAAAAAAGCACAGACATATCAGAATTAAACCTTGCAGCTGGTGGCGATATATTGATGTCCTAACACACGAAACAAACTGTTTTTGCAAGAAACAATAGTATTTGGACAGTGGGATATTGTAATTATATAAATACTGTTCAGTTTCTCGCAAAAACTGATGGTTTCAAGTCTTAAGACATCAATGAATTGTCACAAACCGCAGGGTTTAATTTTGATTTGTCTGTGCATTTTTTTTTTTTTTTTTTTTTTTTACTTTCAAAGGTTTGGTGCCCATCCACTGCCATTATTTGACTGACAGACTGCACCGGTTTTCGTTAAAAATCTTCGTTTGTGTTCTACTGAAGAAACATAGTCACCTACATCTTGGATGCCCTGGGGGTAAGCAGATAAACATACAATTTTCATTTTTGGGTAAACTATGTATGCCTTTTAAGCTTTTTGAACTGGCCCCCTGTTGTCTTGAGCAGCTAATTAATTGTCGGCTTGCACTAATAATGAGGAAAGGCAAAACTACATGATGATGTGAGCGTTTATCACAATTTGACACATGAATCATTTGGTGTTTGAATTGTTTGAGCAGCTGTTTGAAATATTAGGTTTTATTTGTCAACAATAAAATAGCCCATATCAAACATGTATATGTATGGTGAATTTTTCTTCAATCAATATGCAAGTTAGGTCAATATAAAGATTTGCATTGCTACTGGATCTGCAGTTTTTCTAAGTGTCAATTGATTATTAAACAGCAAACACAAACTATGAAAAAAAAAAAAAAGGCAGCCCTTTCAGCTCACTCAGTGTCTAAATTCACTCAGTCGATTTCATTCAACTGGACTATATTAATGGACTAATGTAGGAAATATGAATGAGGGTATAAGGGGTGATTTCACATACAGCCACAGTATTTTACTAGGGAGGACACAACTGTGTGTATGACAATAACAAATATAACAAATTTTGCATCATCTGCATCTGTCATGTAATTTAGTCTTAACTACAGTTCATGCAACTGCACACAGACAGATTCTTTAAAATATGACAATAACGGTATAATTCTGTCTTTCTTCATGTCTTAACCCTCTGGGCCTCTTCGGTCATTTTTGACCGAAAAATTTTATGTTTTGAATTTTTAAAAATCGTAGCTTCATCAGAATGAGATGACACTTGGTGACTTTTGTTGCATTAGCTATGTGAGTACAAAAAAAAATCAGTGACATGATTCGGATATGTTAAAAGGTCAAAAAAAAAAATAGTCACACTTGGCTCCTTCGCGGTCAAAAATGACCGACATAGGAAATGAATGGGAAATACGAAAAAATGTGATAATTCAGATAATCTTTTGGTAATACAAGCTACAAATGAGCAACTGTGCTGAAAAGAAGTGTTCAGCAAGCAAGGACTGACACTCTAAAATAACAAAAGTACAGAACTGACACACACACGCACACACACGCGCACACACACACACACACAGACACACACACAGACATAAAGAAATAAGCAGAAAAACGCAAAACCTGATATTTATCCAATCAAAAAAATATCTAAACCTTGCCAAAATGTATCTTTTAGAATGTCTGAATATATTTCTAAATGCAAAGCCTAATAAAATGAAGAAACAGTAAAAAGAAAAAAACAACAGGAATCCCAAAGCCCCTGTATATATGTATATAGGGAGATACAGGAGTTTACATGGCATTACACAAGTTTTTATTTTTTATGCCACTAGATGGTGCAATTTTCACTTTAAAAAAATGGATTTTAAATGCTTTTACTCTATTTTAATGTGAAATGTTGTATTTATTGAAAAATAATAAATACATAATTAATTAAAAAATATAATATAAAATATAATTCTACTGGGAAAAAATTGCTCATTAAAACTGTATAAATATTGTATAGATTCACAAAAAATGCTCAAAATTCTAAATAATAATTACAAAATATTATTGAACAAAAATGTATTTAATTGATTTTCCTGAAGAAAAAAAAAAGTAACTTTTTAAGGCTTCGGTCACTTTTGACCGCGAGGGAGCCAAGTGTGACCCCTTAATGAGGAGGCCCAGAGGGTTAACTTGTGTGGTCAAAGTAACATTTTTTTCCCTGTCAACCCTAATGGTTATCTTTTGTTATCTTTGTGTTCTGGACACCAAACCTCCAAATGCTCTCTGGGCCTTGCAGTTAAAATGGCTGCCCACTGCTCTGGGTGTGTGTTTACAGTGTGTGTGTGTGTGTGTGTGTGTGTGTGTGTGTGTGTGTGTGTGTGTGTGTGTGTGTGTGTGTGTGTGTGTGTGTGTGTGTGTGTGTGTGTGTGTGTGTGTGTGTATGTATGTTCACTATTTACTGCCGTGTGATTGGTTTAATGCAGAGCACAAATGCCGAGAATTGGACACTATACTTGGCCACATGTTACTTTATAGTATTTCGAGGGTGGTGATCTCATTGTTTGAGGTTTGTTGAGGTTTTGTGCCTAAATGTTTAAAATCATTTATTAAACATACAGGTCATTCCATATGTAGTGTAAAAAGCTTGCACTGATATCATTCTGGATTACAGCAGTTTTAAAAGAAATTGTTTAATTCTGTGCTCATGGACTAAAGAATGATTTTTTCAATTTCCATTTTGTTGCAATTGTTGTAACGTCAACTATTGCAACAACACTGATTTCAGACACATTTCAGACACTGAATTCACACTAGAGTCAGTATCTAAATGTACTTTATCCTCATGAATGCCCTGAATCTTTTTTTTTTTTTTATAAGAAATAAGGAAAATTTTGCTCTTAAATGTGTCTTTTATCATTTGACACATTAATCATTTGGTGTTTGAATTGTTTGAGCAGCTGTTTGAAATATTAGGTTTTATTTGTCAACAATAAAATAGCCCATATCAAACATGTATATGTATGGTGAATTTTTCTTCAATCAATATAAGTTAGGTCAATATAAAGATTTGCATTGCTACTGGATCTGCAGTTTTTCTAAGTGTCAATTGATTATTAAACAGCAAACACAAACTATGAAAAAAAAAGGCAGCCCTTTCAGCTCACTCAGTGTCTAAATTCACTCAGTCGATTTCATTCAACTGGACTATATTAATGGACTAATGTAGGAAATATGAATGAGGGTATAAGGGGTGATTTCACATACAGCCACAGTATTTTACTAGGGAGGACACAACTGTGTGTATGACAATAACAAATATAACACATTTTTCATCATCTGCATCTGTCATGTAATTTAGTCTTAACTACAGTTCATGCAACTGCACACAGACAGATTCTTTAAAATATGACAATAACGGTATAATTCTGTCTTTCTTCATGTCTTAACTTGTGTGGTCAAAGTAACATTTTTTTCCCTGTCAACCCTAATGGTTATCTTTTGTTATCTTTGTGTTCTGGACACCAAACCCCCAAATGCTCTCTGGGCCTTGCAGTTAAAATGGCTGCCCACTGCTCTGGGTGTGTGTTTACAGTGTGTGTGTGTGTGTGTGTGTGTGTGTGTGTGTGTGTGTTCACTATTTACTGCCGTGTGATTGGTTAAATGCAGAGCACAAATGCCGAGAATTGGACACTATACTTGGCCACATGTTACTTTATAGTATTTCGAGGGTGGTGATCTCATTGTTGAGGTTTGGAAACATGTTATTGCTGGCTGTGAGAACTCAGTTTGTTTGACATCACAGATTATTAAAGAAATTCAGAAGAGGAACTGACATCTTACCTCACGCAGAACTGATGATCTCTGAACCCAGTTTGGTCTGATGAGTGTGAATTTTCACACATTCGGGCGGTGTTGACATGACACCATTTTCAACAACAACAACAACAACAAAAAACTTCTGTGCATTTGTGCAAACAATAGTAGAAAAAAGGGGTAACGCTTTAGATAACAACCCGCAAAGAACTACGTAAGTAAACAGATTTTAAAGGTAAAGTTTCTGTAATTATAGTGTACCTATATAGAACGAACATGTATAAGGGAACTATATGTTCAATTTGGGTAATTAGGGGTACGTTTGGTGTTTCTACACGTAAGCTTTTTTAAATTACTGAGAAAATATACTCTTGTTCCATGTAATTACAGGGTACGTGCGCCATCTGCGGGCTGTAAATTAAAGTGGCGATGATTCCATTTTGTTCAACAAAGTTATAGGGTAAAGTTATGCTGAGACTTAATGCCAAGATTTCTGACCTATTTCCAGGTTTTGTGCTTGAAGAAATTTAACTTCCTCAGGAGGTCCGTGCGATTCCTGGGACATGTGATTGATGAGTCTGGTGTGTCCACAGATCCAAGTAAGGTTGAGAGTATATCCAAAATGACCAGCTTGGATCTGATGTAACCTGATGGAGTCACACCGTCCCAGAAACGCATAAGGTCCTTCTTTGGGACGGTCAATTATTGTCAGCATTTCATACCTAACTACTCAACTGTGGCAAAACCCCTTTTTAATCTTTTGAAAGGTCAAAAGATTAAGAATAAAAGAGGTCGCACAAAGAAACGTAATTGTGCATTGAAGAAATTGACTAAAGCTGATTGGACACCTGAGGCTCGGCTGGCATTTGAAAATCTTAAGACAGCCATGGTTGAAGCAGTTGTATTGGCTCACCCCAACTTCAGCCGCCGGTTTGTTCTTTCAACTGATGGCATTGGAGCTGTTCTGTCTCAAGTGCAGGCAGGTGACACCAGAGCTAGACCCATAGCATTTGCCAGTAAGTCGCTTTCTCCGTCTCAGTGTAATTATCTGGCACATCGCTTAGAGTTTTTAGCATTGAAATGGGCGGTTTGTGAAAAAATTCAGCCATTGGCTGAAAAGACATGATTTTAAGGTATGGACCGATAATAACCCGCTCACGCACTAACAAGGAGGCTAAAGGCTGCAACCTCTAGTGTCAGTCGCTAGTGCGTCTCTTGAGATCAGGGAGTGAGGTTTACCTGACTGCTCCTACTAGCTGGCCTCCGTTACACTCACCCCCCTAAACCTCACTCCCGTTCGGGTCACGGCACCAGTGAAACCCCTCACACCCAGGTCCCACCGCACCCGCTCCGAGCGGGCCTCGAACCCAGGTCTCCGGCACGGGAGGCGGACGCACTAACAAGGAGGCTAAAGGCTGCAACCTCTAGCGTCAGTCGCCAGTGCGTCTCTTGAGATCGGGGAGTGAGGTTTACCTGCACATCACCTACTGGCTGGCCTCCGTTACACATATTCTGTCTAAACCTAAGCTTGACTGTTGTGAGGAGCGTTCGGTTGCCAAACTTGCTGCATACACTTTTGACATCAGATATGTACCAGACTCACAGAATGTTGTGGCTGACGCTTTGAGTAGGGTTCCGTTTGTGAGATCTAATATCGGTTCTAGACTATTGAGTGAATCATATGACAAACTTTTGTCTAATGTAAAGGAAGTTTCAGTTTGTTCAGTTCAGAATGCTTTTCGGTGGTCTTGTGGATCTGAAGGAAAAGCTGAGCATTCCTAGTAGTGAGCTTTTGCATAGTAATTTGATGAGTGTTGCATGGGACTCCTTGCATAAGGAGATTGTGATGGCTGTGCTTGAATCACAAAGAGCATGGGAAGATGGGGCAAGACTTCGGGTTATATCTGTTCTGGATCATCTTCCCCAAATGGTTTCTGAGCCAGAGATGCAACTAACCTATTCCGAGCGTAATCTGCGTGAGAAACAGCTCTCTGATAGTGTGCTGGGTGAAAGAGCAAAGGAATCTTTCAAGGTGCTTAGATACTGAGGAGAGGAGAGGAGAGGAGAGGAGAGGAGAGGAGAGGAGAGGAGAGGAGAGGAGAGGAGAGGAGAGGAAAGGAGAGGAAAGGAGAGGAGAGGGAAGTGAAGGATAAAATTACAGTACAGGAAGTGAACAGTGAGGGGGAAAGAAGCATTGGGAGAAGTTTGTTGTGAGAAATGGGATTCTCTACCGGGTCTCCCATGATCAGTTGTGTAAGGATAAGGGTTACCAATACGTTGTCCCTGAGTCGCTTCAGTTGAGGTGTTAAGGGGCATTCATGACCAAGCGGGCCATCAGGGGCAGTCCAGAAGTTTGGAGTCAAGACTTGCGAGATGTCGTTTCTTTTGGTTAAGTCTTGACAGGGATGTTAGAGAGTACATACGACACTCAAAGGTGTGTTGTCAGTAAAACCGCTGAGCCTGAGGGTCAAGCTCCCTTAGAAAATATTGTGACCAGTAGACCATTACAATTGGTGAGCATTGACTTTTGGTCTGCTGAAGATCATAAGAATAAGTCTGTTGATGTCTTAGTGATCACTGATCACTTTACCAGATTGGCACAAGCATTTCAATGTAAAGATCAATCTGCTAAACAGGTGGCTTGTGTTTTGTGGGATACATACTTTTGCGTGTTCGGATTTCACAGTGATCAGGGAGCAAGTTTGAGGGCCAGCTGATTAGTGAGCTTCTTCGGGTGTTCGGGGCACAAAAATCGCACACAACTCCCTACCACCCTATGAGAAATGGGAGTGTGGAGCGGTTTAACAGGATCCTAGGGTAAGCGTAATTAGCCGAGACAGCTGCAATCCTTGACTTTCTTGTACAACTTTACTTTTCAAGAGACTACAGGCTATGCACCATTTTATCTCATGTTCGGTAGAGTTCCGTGCCTTCCAGTAGACATTGTTTTTCACTCTGTTCTGGAGGATCACTCTGTGACTTGCTATGATAAGTATGTGGCTTCTCTTTTGAAAGATTTAGAGGAAGCCTTGTCAATGGCCCAAATGAATGCTGCGAAGGAACATTACAGACATACAGTGCTCTATAACAGAAGGGTTAAGGGTCAAGACATTGATCAAGACATTGACTGTGTACTTCTGGCAAACAAGGTAGGAAGAGGCAAGTGAAAGCTAGCTGACAAATGGATGTCTGCTGTCTTTCTTGTACACTCACATTTTAAGATAAGGG
>NW_027395095.1:0-10436 GCF_049309525.1 Garra rufa | reverse complement strand
GATCTCCTGCCTCAGAAATTCAAGAAATATAAAATTTTGTTATTCTAAACAGGGCCTGTTCCTTATGATCCAAACCTTTCCACTAAAGATTCAAGAAATGGATGGGAAAATGCCATGAATACCGATGTCATCACACATCAGCTGAAGGTGAACATGTTATTTTTTTATTTTAGTACATCACAGAACCCAGAATTAGTTATGCAAGTTCTTTGTGTGTGGATCTAACATAAAAGCAAAATCTGAATGGTTGATTAAGTGTTGCATTAATGACCTTAATAGTAGTGTGATTCTCATAACCCTTAGATTAGCTGATTATTACTTTCCATTCTTTGAACTTTCTCTCAGGTTTTGGAGCATCAGCTAAAGGAAGTGAATGCCTTTATTAGGGATGATGACCGAGTGTCTTCTAATCCCGTGATGAAGTTGACATTTGGGGAACCAGGGCTTTTCCTCCACTCTCTGCCCCAGAACTCCCTCATCCATAATTCAGCCATCTGGAGCTGCAGGAGAAAGGTCTCAATGTTGAGTCTGACCCACATTGTGGAGCAAAACAGTGGCCGGGACACCTTGCCAGTTCTCTGGAGGTTCCTTCAGAGGGTAAGATATTTATGTTTCTCATTAGTTGTGTTCAACAGCATCTCTGGTTGTTACCAGAGAATGCAGTTTATCATGCCTGCTTCTAGACAGATTGTTTATGTTATGTAGACAGTCCTTTGACTATCAGCTTAGTCTGGTTGACTTTAGCTGTTGTGGCTGACGCAGTGTAACATCAAAGTTTGTCTACACTGGACGTGACAAAGCAACCATTGCAAATCATTTGAACTTTGTGTGAGCATGTTATAAATAGAACGTGGCAGCAGTTTACTGTTGGGGAACACCGTGTCTACACATCCGGTGTATACACGGTGTTAGTCTTACTGACATATCAGGGAGCAGCCATAATTTATTCTGTTTTAACATGCTGATTAGTGATGGGTTTATAACACAGAGTGTATAAACTCTGTGTTACATGGTAAAAAGATGTAGAGACATCAGAAACTGTAAAGCTGTATGTTTCAGGAAGCAGAGCTGCGGTTGGTGCGGTTCCTTCCAGACATCTTGGTTCTCCAGAGGGATTTGGTAAAGAAATTCCAGAACATGACAGAGCTAAACTACAACACCATTGAAGAGTTTCTGCGAAATCAGAAAGCAGGTACCCACCATAACTGATATGATTTGCCATGTAAAAGTGTTGAGTCAGTATGGAGATATTGATGATTGAGTTCTTGTTAATAATTTCAGTAAGCTTGTTGATGGTTGATTTACTCATTTCAGCACAAATGTGTTCAGAAGTCATACAAGCATATGCCATTTCTCTATTATTAAAGTTTACTTTCATTGCAAACTGTGAATGTGCATTGTTTTTATTCAACAGCTTCACTCACTGCATGGTATGAAAAGCGCATAAAAATCTTTATATCAACTTGGAACCAAATCAGAGTATCTCTGGCTACCACAGGTAAACCAACTCTTACCTACAATGGCAATCATAAATTTGTGAAACCTTTGAAAATAACTGGATTTCTGCATTGATATACTCATATAATGTGGTCTGATCTTCATCAAGTCACAATTATAGACAAACACATTCTGATGTATAACATAACTAATAACTCAAAACATTGTACTTTCCAAAATTGTATTGAAAACACTGCTCATTGAAAGAGCAGGCTGGATACAGTAAGAAAACCTCTGTGTTATGACTTTTCTAAAAGCTATTGAAGTCAGTTAAGGAGATTAGATTGGAAGTGTGGGTGCTTCACACTTTTTTTATAAGACACACAAAGCCTGGTTGCCAACAAATAAAGGTGACTTGACTTTTTTTTAGGAAAATATTTAAAAACACATTACAGAGATGCACAAAGCTGAACAAGCCATTAGCAGTGCTAAATACCTATTATGTTATTCATAAATAACTAAGTAGGTAAGATACCCTGTCTACAAATGTAGAAAATTCTATTGCTACTTTCTCCACCATATACTGTTAGTGATTAAATAATATATTCAGTAGAAATGTGTAAGTACAATTGTCTGTCCATTAGTTTTAATCAGATTGTGTTTGTCTATAATTGTTCATTAAATTGTGCAGTGCAGAAATCCAAATATTCACAAGCATTTACAGTCTTATTCTTTCCACTGTCATGACCACTTTCTTTACACTTTAGAAAAATGTGCTGTAATTTCTTTGAAAGATGTCTATTTTTTTTTCAATTGATGAGTGATGCATGAGGTGATCTGTTTGTGTCAGGAGAGATAAAGCTGCCTGACGATTATACTCGAGAGGATCTTGGTCTAGACGCAGACCTGCAGGTGCTGCTGCCGCAAAGAAGTGGCCTGGGCCTGTGCTCCACTGCCCTTGTCAGCTACCTCATCACCCTGCACAACGACCTCATCTACACTGTTGAAAGATACACCGGAGAGGAGTCTGGGTAAGAGATTCAGCATATGAAGGCCCATGTCATTTGTTGTGTTTAATATAGAAATCACTTGAGTTCAGCAAACCCATAACCCTAAGTATTAATCATCATGGCATAACTCATCCTGTAGAGGAGAGTGGGGTAAGATGAGCAATTTTTTACTCATGTATTCCTTATTTTTTTACTTATGTGAAAAATTAGGCAGAAGTACAATAAAAATATGTTTCCTATTTTCCTTTTTTTTCCTATTTTACATTATTAGAATGTATCAATGACATATGGTTTCTTAAAAAGAAAAAAATATTCATAAGAACTGATTGAATGTATTAGAATATTTACTTTTTTGTGGTTATAGCTTTTAAGAGTATGATGATTTATAACACACAATGAACATGTTGCATATACTTAAGTTATATGGATTATACTTCTCATAGTTATAACATATTATTATTAAGTTTCATTTCTTGCCATCTTACTTATGTTACTTTACTTAAAGGGATAGTTCACCCAAAAATGAAAATTTGATGTTTATCTGCTTACCCCCAATGCATCCAAGATGTAGGTGACTTTGTTTCCTCAGAAAAACACAAACGAAGATTTTTAATGAAAAACCGGCGCAGTTTGCCAGCCTTATCATAGACGTGGATGGGCACCAAACCTTTAAAAGTAAACAAAAACATGCACAGACAAATCCAAATTACACCCTGCGGCTCGTGGCGATACATTGATGTCCTAAGACACGAAACGATTGTTTTTGTAAGAAACTGAACAGTATTTATATCATTTTTTACCTTTGATATACAGCCACGTCCATCTGTCATGAGCACGAGTTTGGCATCAGTCACGTCACATGTGCACGCGCTCTGTCGCATGAATACGACACTCATTGTTTCCACAGTGCACAGATTGTGGGTATAGCGGCTATTCAAAATGGTAATTACTTGCGCGTATCCTGATTGTTTAAACCGATTTAAAGCTAAAAGATTACGTTTGCTTGCACAAACTCATCCGGGACTTTTCACTGATTTCCCCTTACGGCGTTTGCGTATACTACGCCAGAAGCGCGTGCACATGTTACGTGACTGATGCCAAACTCGTGCTCATGACAGATGGACGTGGCTCTGTATCAAAGGTAAAAAAATTATATAAATACTGTTCAGTTTCTTACAGAAACCGATCGTTTCGTGTCTTAGGACATCAGTGTATCATCACGAGCCGCAGGGTGTAATTTGGATTTGTCTGTGCAAGGTTTTTGTTTACTTTTAAAGGTTTGGTGCCCATCCACGTCTATGATAAGGCTGGCAGACTGCACCGGTTTTCATTAAAAATCTTTGTTTGTTTTCTGAGGAAACAAAGTCACCTACATCTTGGATACATTGGGGGTAAGCAGATAAACATAAAATTTTCATTTTTGGGTGAACTATCCCTTTAAAGCAGACAAAGACCACTTACAAGTAGTAGTAATTATAATAATAATATATCAGGTATCAGAACAGATGCACGTGTAATATGACACATTTGCTTTGAACTATGTTTATTGTAATATCAGTTTGACTATTTTGATACCATTTGGTACCATTTAGACAGCTGTTGATAACTACTCTTATAACAACTACATGTCAACCAGCCGTAATTATTATTAGTAGTATGCTAAATATATGCTTACACTTTATTTTGGTGGTTGCCCAAAAAACTGTTTGCAAGTGTTTGAACTTTCTACCTACCCTAACCTTAACCTATGTCTACTAATACTCTTAGGAGTGTTAGTTGACATGCAGCTGCAAAGTTGCTTATAGTCAATAGACTAAGGGGACCCTCAAAATAAAATGTAATATTACATAGTATAGTGCATAATGTAGATTTAATATGCATCTGATGTTATAACTCTTTAGAGTATGATTATTTTTAACACACAATGAACACCCTAAGTATTATAATGTATTATAATTGTTGTTATGATTATTCATGAGATGATATAACATATTATTATAATGTTTTTTATAATGCATTTATGCATTCATTATAATGCCTTAAGAATACCCTTATAATGTATTATAAATACAGGCTTCATAGAAAGTGTTATCGAGATATTTCATACCATGAGACTTCAGATGTTTACTGTTATTGATCATTTGACAAATGTGCATGTTAATAAAGACATTGTCATTAAAAACTGCTGTTACAATGAAACAGAAGTATCAAAGCAAGTACTAAAGCAAGACTGAGGCAATTGTGTTCAGACCAATCTCTGGCTTGTTTCATTGTATGTATTTTGTCTATTATGTCAATCCTTTTTTTTGGCAGTTTTATTGGTGTTTTTTTTTTATTTTTATTTTTTTATTTTTTATTTTTATTGGTTTTGCAAATTTTTGTACATCCCAGTGGTCAGTGACTATTGTTTTATTGTGCTATATAAATAAGCTAAACTAAAAAGACCAACAATTAAAAACGAACAAAAAAATCCAGTGTTTCATTGAAACATTTTAAATCATGTAGCTTGTGGATTATAGAGGTGCACTCTTACTTTGAATGATTGGACTTCAGCACAATAATCAGACAGTTTTCAATTTGCAGATAAAAACACCTGATGATGCTGGATGAGTGAGAAAAAAAAAAAACCTACAGACTTACTTTGAAAGTAGGGTTCTAAGCTGTAACTAAAGACAACAATATTACTTGGTATTAAATTATAATATAATTTTATGAACTGTAATATTATATTACCCTAGGGACCACATAACAACACACTGACTAAAACACTCAGAACCCTGAATCCTGTGAGCTATCGAAAGAATTAAGCAATTTCCCACTTTGACACCATCTATTTGTCTGTATCATTTTCTGTCCTGTTTCCTTGCAGTTACACAGTAAGCCCAGCAGACCTGACGGAGCTGCACATGATCCGTTATGAGTATGAACGAGATCTGCTGCCGCTTGTGCTGTCCAACTGCCAATATAGGATGGAGCGTGGGCAGGAAACCCTGGCAGAGTACGACCTGTCCAAGATTCAGCAGCAGATCCTCACCCGCTTTCTACAGGGCAAACCACACATCACCCTCAATGTACGTCACAGCACTACAAGAGCTGAAAAATGCCTGTTCAGATTTGTTTTTTAAGAGCTCCTCAGGCTTGACAACCAGTAGAGTAGATGAATTAGTACATTTGTATTTATTTGTTTTGTTTTGTGTTTTTGTTTCTCTGTGTTTCAGGGTATTCCGACACTGGTGAACAGACAGGACAGAAATTATGAGATCATATTTAAAGATGTTAAGGGCAAACTGCAACAAGTAGGTTATATTATTTAATAAATTATAAATGTTTATTACCGTAAGATGTTTAAATTTGTATCTGATACATTGTGTTGTTGTTAGATCCAGTGCTCAAAGTGCTCATAATGAATCTTAATATTGTTTAAATGCAAAATTGTACATTTAATTAAATCCATGTTTACAATGCAGAGGTATGTTTTAACCATTTTAATACATGTCACAAGCTGTAATGTGATTGTGTATCCAAAGGACTCGTTGCAGCCTCTGATGCAGTACGACCTGGTGAAAGAGCTGCAGTCCTACAGTGATGTTTGTGAGGCCCTGTCCACAGTCGAACTAGCCCTGGGTTTCCTTGCCATGACGGGGGGAGATCCACACATGCAGCTAGACACTTATTTGAAGGAGGTGCTTCAGATGACTGACCACATGGCCCCACACATCTTCAAGGTTGGTTATAAACACACTTTTTTATTAAATGTGTTATTTTTGAGCAGTGGTGTGTAGATGGGATAAATACATATAATTTATAATTTAGCTCAAAGGGAATCGAATATGATTCAATAGGGAATTTGAAAAGAATCACTGTTTTACGGCTGTTCCAGAGTCGACATGCGATTCATTCACAAGCCGTGTAACAGGAACTCTGCAATGGATATTACTATCCAGAATATAGTGAAAACACTATATATTAGCACAGTAGCAAAATCAGCAGTTTAAGACCTTAACTTGTAAGCACAAAACACAAGATACTTATCTTTTCTAATAAAAATATGATTTTAATGGATAAACCTAACACATACAAACTAATCTAACATAAACACACGCATTCACACAGGTTGCAGAAAGAGAAAGTGAGGAAAGAATGAGTTTAAAGGAATGAAAATATGAAGTCCCAAGTTAGCAATATGTGAAATTGCTAAGACCTGAACAACCATCAATCACTTAATTAACCCTCGTATTGAGTCTCTCAAAGAGGTTATTAAACTTTATATCAAAATGCACCAGTTCAGTAAGATTCTGGAGGTTACTTGCGCATTGCCTTTGGGAATTCCTTTGGTTGCGTCACTTCAGAAAGGGGCTTTCCCGAGGTTGCTGATTGGTTGGTTCTGTGGTCCTTTGTGAAGGCTTGGGCGTTGGCTTGATAAAAGAGGGGAGCGCTGTTAAAGATCAGGTCCGCGAAGACGTTTGGGTCGATCGCGGCTTGCATAAAACTTAACTAGAACCCGAAACTCTCAACGGAAAGAAATAAAAAGAATTAAAGTAAAAGGCAGGAGTGTGATGATCTCCTCATGTTTCCTTTAGAGGAGCGTCTGGCATGCAGGCCAGGCAGCGTCGAGACGCGGCGGCGCGAAGCGCAAAGATTAAGACAGAGGGTTGTAAGGGGTGAGAGAGATAAGAGAGAGATTTTAGGGTGTCCTGGGGTTTTAAACTCAGCTTTTTGACACATCCCAAAATGATGTCTTGACCAATTAGAACATTGTCTGAACTCCGGTGGGCTGCTGGTTCCACCTCCCAACCTTAAATCACAATGTCATCTGATTAGTCCCGTGATCCCAAATTCCCGCTCTTTGCAGAGATAAATTTGGACATGATTTCTATAACAAGACTATAATTTTGTAAAGAATTGAATTACAGGAACATTTCGAGAATGCGATTTCAAGACCGTGCATATCAAACACCAATATAAACCATTAAACTATTCAATAGTTATCAAAAGGGACATACACAATAAGTGATTAAAAGATAATAGGCAAATGTATGGGTTACATATGAATAGGAAATTATGCATAGAAATGATGAGTTGCTCATGAGTCCTTTTTAGCATAATTTTGGGTGCATATATATATATCAATGTGCAGTTTTCTGTGAATACTGTGACCATAAGGAGGTGTTCTGTGAGGAACAAAAGGTCAAGAGGGTATAGAAAGAATTTCAGTGTCCAGTGTCCTCAGTGGGGGAAAACCAACAGAAATCTCTAATGATTCTCATATGATGTTCAAGATGTGCATCTCTTTGACAATTAATCTTGGTTACTTGCTCCAAATTTGACAATCAACAAGGGTCCTCTTGTGGTAATGTTGCAAGTCCCTATTTTAAGCTTGTAGTTACTTGGTTGCTTCAAGCTAGCTGGCTCTAGAGTGTCAAATTACACCTTTTACGACAGGGGTCTGGTCTTGCTGGAATTTGAGCCTGTAGAAGTGTTTTTACTTCTAATCGAATCTCCCAAATAGTTTGATTCGCGCTGATATCCTACAGGTGTTACAGGGATGCTTCAAGGACACTGATCTTAAGTAAGCCCTGTATAGACAGATTAGATGTGTTTCTTTTAGGGAGTGTTTAACACATTTTTATTTAAAAAAAACTGTTAGATATAGCAGTAGAGGCCTTGAGGCCTTTTAAAAGTCGAAGTACTTTTACCTTGATGTTACTTTAAAAGCACAGTGTTTTGACATGAGATGCTAAAAAGAAAGACATCCATATGATTCATCATAAAATTAAAAAGAAGCACACATTGAAATAAAGAACAGTCATTCAATAGGTTGACACTTTATAGACCCCTGTCAAATTTGACTGACTTCTCTGAAGTAGATGTGTTTCTATAGCTTCTGACTTTTTTTGTGTGTTATAAATGTATATTTAAAAAATATATATGTATATATGTGTGTGTATAAATAAATATATATATATATACACCGTGTTCCAAATTATTATGCAAATTATATCTTTCTCTGGTTTTCATAATTAGTCAATGCAAATGACAGTCAGTATAATTTTTAATTCATCAACCATTAGGGTATAATTCGAATTTTATTGAACAAACCTCCTAATGATAACAGTATTAATTTCAAAAATAAAAAACTGAAAATGCACTGTTCCACATTATTATGCACAACAGAGTTAAAACATTGTATAGGTTGTAAAGAACTGAAAATGGGCATTTGCTGAATTTGCAGCATTAGGTGGTCATATTTACTGAAATCTAAATCTATTTCAATCAAAAACATCCTAACTGGGCAAGTTACATCTTACCATAGGACCCCTTCTTTGATATCGCTATCACAATTCTTGCATCCATTGAATGTGTGAGTTTTTGGAGAGTTTCTGATTGAATTTGTTTGCAGGATGCCAGAATAGCCTCCCAGAGCTGCTGTTTTGAAGTGAACTGCCTCCCACCCTCATAGATCTTTTGCTTGAGGATGCTCCAAAGGTTCTCAATCTGGTTGAGGTCAGGGGAGGATGGTGGTCACACCATGAGTTTCTCATCTTTTATGCTGATAGCAGCCAATGACACAGAGGTATTATTTGCAGCATGAGATGGTGCATTGTCATGCATGAAGATGATTTTGCTACGGTAGGCACAGTTCTTCTTTTTGTACCATGAAAGAAAGTGGTAAGTCAAAAACTCGACATACTTTGCAGAGGTCATTTTAATACCTTTAGGGATCCTAAAGGGGCCAACCAGCTCTCTCCCTATGATTCCGGCCAAAAACGCCACCTCCTTGTTGTGGTCGCAGCCTTGTTGGGACATGTTCCATCCACTACTCCATCTATCTGGACCATCCAAAGATGCACAACACTCATCAGTAAACAAGACTGTTTGAAAATGAGTCTTCATGTATGTCTGGGCCCACTGCAACCGTTTCTGCTTGTGAGCATTAGGTAGGAGTGGCCGAATAGTAGGTTTATGCACAACTGCAAGCCTCTGGAGCAGGGGTGCCCAATACGTCGATCGCGATCTACCGGTCGATCGCAAAGGTGGTGTGGGTAGATCGCACGGCATTAATTAGACGTCAAATAAAGTAGACGATCAGCCAATGTAGTCAGCCAATCATCCGTCCTCACTATTAATTTGGTCACTTGATTGACGTACAAGGCAGCCAGTCTGACATCTGTCCTTTTATGACACGAATCACCGCACATGAACGTGCATACAGCGGCGCCAAGTGGCTGATTCCATTCAGTGCAAGTCATCAGAGTAAAGTAATTACAAAATTACTTAATGTAGTTGTATTGTGCAATATGGGTTCATGTAGTTAAGCAAGCTACACCAACATATAAAGAATTCTCAATATATTCATAAATAAATATGTTCTTTTATAGTAGGTAGGTAGATCATTTTGACTTCGTCATTTTATAAGTAGCTCACAAGCCGAAAAAGTGTGGGCACCCCTGCTCTGGAGGATCCTACACCTTGATGTTCGCGGGACTCAAGAGGCACCAGCAGCTTCAAAAACCTGTTTGCTACTTTGTAATGGCATTTTAGTAGCTGCTCTCTTAATCTGATGAATTTGTCCGGCAGAAACCTTCCTCATTCTGCCTTTACCTGCAAGAACCTGTCTGTGCTCTGAATCAGCCTCAAATCTCTTCACAGTACAATGATCACGCTTACGTTTTCGTGAAATATCTAATGTTTTCATACCTTGTCCAAAGCATTGCACTATTTGACGCTTTTCGGCAGCAGAGAGACCTTTTTCTTTCCCATATTGCTTGTAACCTGTGGCCTGCTTAATAATGTGGAACATCCTTCTTAGGTACTTTTCCTTTAATTGGGCTCATTTGGCAAACTATTTATCACAGGTGTCTGAGATTCATTTCAGTGATCCAAAGAGCCATGAGACATAATACCATCCATGAGTTTAATTGAAAAACAAAAAACTGTGTGTTTATGACACTTACATACAATTTACATAATAATTTGGAACGTGGTGTA
>NW_027395094.1:0-10445 GCF_049309525.1 Garra rufa | reverse complement strand
AGTTGAACAGTTATTTATGAGGTGTTGTAGAAGCTTTCGGTTTTGATAAAGTTTTTATTGATGAGTTAAGAGTTTTGTATTGTGATGTTGAAAGCCTACTAAAGTTAAATGGTGACTTGTGTGCCCCCTTTAGAGCTCACAGAGGTATTAGACAAGGGTGTACTGTTTCTGGTATGTTGCATAGTTTTGCAACTGAACCCCTGTTTAGGAAGTTTAGAGTAGACTTAAAGGGTATAAACATTCCAAATTGTGAAATTGTGAAACTGTCAGCATATGCTGATGATATTGTCATTCTCATTAAGGAACAAAGAGTTGTGAATAAAATGATAGAAATTTTAAGCAATTGTATGGCTGTATCTTCAGCTAAAGTAAATTGGACGAAAGTAAGGCTGTCTTTTTTAGAAGGTGGCCGCATGGACAACCTGCTCTCCCTGCAGGGTTAAAATGTAAAGTAAAGATGGTTTTAAATATTTGGGTGTATATCTGGGGATGATATGATTGTTAAAAAGAATTTAGAAGGAATTGAGGGAAAAATAGTGGGTCGTTTGATAAATGGAAGCTTCTACTTTCTAACGTGTCTTATAGAGGACGGCTTTTAATCATTAAAACATTTGGCAGCCTCTTCTCTTTGGCACTGGTTGGCTTGTATAGATCCCCCACCACGTTTATTAAAAAAAATTCATTTATTTTGGGATAATTTACATTGGGTTGAAAAATAAAACACAAAGTGTTTTATTTTTGTCTAAATATGAGGGGGGACAAGGTCTGATTCACTTACAGAGCAGACCTGCAGCTTTTCGAGTAAAATTTATACAAAGGTTTCTTGAAACTTCTGTAAATAAGAATTGGAATCTGGCTGCTTCCATTATTTTAAAGAATTTTTAAGGTTTGGGTTTGGACAACCCTTGGATGAACCCTAAGAAGATGTCTGTTTCTAAGTTACCTATTTGTTATTGTCATTTATTTAAAGTGTGGTCACTTTTTAAAGTGTTGAGAAGTGCAAATACAGACTCTTTGTATTGGACTTTACAAGAACCACAGATTTTTGGCTCATGTTTAAATGTGTCGAATGCAGGCTTTTTTCCTGCTTTTACGCACTTACTCACAGAGTCTCATGTCACTACTCTCTGAAGTTTAATTCACATTGCTGGACAGGACTTATCTAATACTAATGCAATGGCAGAAAAGTCGAAGCTGAGGTCAACAAGAGTAATAACTCAGCTGTTGACTAAGTGTAAAGAGAACATTACCGAAGAAAACTTAAAATCATGAAGGATTATGCTGAAGGCTGGATTCAGCCTAAGAGGGATGATTTTATTCCGAATGTGTAGTTGGTACCTGATCTGGAAATGTGTAATGGTTTTCTTTTATAGTATAATAATTAAGTTTTGTTAGGGAAAGAGAAAGCATCTGGTAAAGCAATGTATAAATGTTGTGCTAAAGCTTTCAATAAGAAAAGTCTTGATGGAAAAATAGATACACCTTTGTGTAATGTCTTACACTTACGTGAAAATGCAAGACCTGAGTGGGGGGCACTTTATAAATCACCATTAAGCAAAAAAAACGGGATTTACAATGGAGAGTTTTGCATGGAACTATAGCTGTCAACTCATTTGTTTCAGTATTGAACTGTGAAGTTAATAAGCAATGTCCTTTTTGTTTACAAAGAGAAACAGTGTTTCATGCTTTTATGCATTGTAGTAGACTAAAACCTTTCTATAGTTTTTTTTTTTTTTTTACAAGATCTGTTTAAATGGTTTGATGAAGTGATCTCTATGGAGGTTTTTATTTGTGGTTTTAAGTATTCACAAAAACGTTCTTATGAATGTCAATTGTTAATTTTTTTATTGGGTCAAGCAAAAATGAGAAATTTAAGAGAATTCTGATACAGATGTAACAACACCTTTTTCAATTTTGGTAAAATTAAGAATTGTAATTGCCTTTCGTTATTATAAAGTAACGAAAAAATTATTGATTATAAGCTGGCAGCCTGCGTGCCATGATACTAAAGAAGATCTTGCCTTACATTCAAGAGGCTGATATGACGAAATTGGCTGATGTCAGTAGCAGCCCTGGCTTTGGGATTAAAAGCTGTTGGTATCTCTTGTTTTGCCACACCACCTTCATCAAGGACATCTGGTGCATTTTTATAAAACCTGTTCTCTGTTGGGCCCAGGAGTGGAGGCAGCTCTTGCCTGATGCACAATATTTGCCACTTCATTCCTAGGTGGACTAACATACAGGTGATGGTCGGGGTCATGTAGTGGTGACATATCAAGTGGAAGGGAGATCTGTTTGCCCCCGCCAACTGTCAGTATGAGATATCCTATAATGAGTCTCTAGATCTTGTTTCTCACAGTTTGAGAGTGTCCAAGTGTGTTTTCATGTGTCTTCACTGAGGAGAGGATTGAGTCTTGCCACGCTGCCATAAAGACTGTATTGGTGTATTGGAGTGTTGCAGTGATATTTGTCTTTCTGTAGGTTTCTCCACATATGGAGCTCAACCAGAGTGACCATCAGGTTCTTGGTCACCAATCACCAAAGCCCTTCTCCATCACTGGCAGCAGGGCAGTTCTAGAAAGAGTCCTGGTTGTTCCAAACTTCTTCTATTAAGGGTACCAGAGAATACATGCTTCTGTGAACCATCAATGCAGGAGATTTTTTCTGAACTCTTCCCCAGATCTGTGCCTTGTTGCAGTCCTGTCTCTGAGGTCTACAGGCAGTTCTTTTGACCTCAGGGCTTGGTTTTTTCTCTGATATGCATTTTTTAATATGCATGTGTGCCTTTCCGTATCATACCCATTCAAATTAAATTTGCCACAGGTTAACTCCACTCGAAGTGTAGTAACATCTACTAACAACATGAATGCTCCTGAGCTAAAAATTCAACTGTCCCAGATAAGGGTACTTATGCAGTGGAATCATTTATTTATTTATTTATTTTTATAAATTTGCACAGATGTTAAAAAAAAAAAAAAAAAAAAAAAAAAAAATTCTTTGCCATTAAGTAATTTAAAGCAGTTTAACATAAAACGTTTTTTAAAGGGTGGCAACTTTGGACTTATTCGATGGGTGCATATACTTCATCCTGCACCTTTTGCAGCTGTTGTTACTAATGGTCACAGGTCTGACAGTTTTCCACTGTTTCGAGGCACAAGACAGGTCTTTCCCCTTTCCCCATTGCTTTTTGCTTTAGTGAGAGACGAGAGAAGAGATGACCATTGTCTGGGGTGATAAAGAGCATAAATTCTCGATTTATGCCGATAATATCCGGCTTTTTCTGTCAAATCTTGAATCTTCATTGCCAAACTTAGTAGATATTATCAATTAATTTGGAAAATGGGAAATACAAAAAAACATTTCTCCAAATCTGTTGCTTTGCATTTAAGACACAAGCACACACATAATTATTATGTTTTCCTTTCCATTTAAGGCTCTGGACTCTGGATTTACATATTTGGGAATTATTATTACCCCTACGATCTGTCAAAAGTCAAATTTATCCCACTGTTGGACAAAATCCCTAACAATTAACTTAGATGGTCAGATATTTCTCTTTCCTGGATGGGAGGACTGCTGTAGTTAAGATGAGTTTAATGCCCAGGCTTCTTCATCCATTAAAATAAAAGAATAATGGAATTAAATGGATGGCTTAGTTAATTTATGTTGAATAAGTAGAAACCAAGACTTTTGAAGATGTCAGTCCATGAGAACTGGCCTGGTGGAATAGCTTTCATTGTTACTCTCAACTGACGTGGCCCTGTAAGATGGAGCGGGACTAGGCTGGGTAGAGGCAGAGGGGACTCCACCCCTCACAAAGAAGGGAGAGTCACGACTGCAGCGTCACCATGGTTATGTTCTCATAATAAGACTACGAATGCAGTCTCAGCATGCTTACAACCAACCCGCGTAAGTAGGGCTGCACGATTAATCACACGATGTTGTGAGGCGCGTTTAGACAATGAAGCCTGTACTTTGATTAGTAGTAAATCTCCATCATGTGCGTTCAGCTGGAGCGGCAATTAATACACAGAGACGTAAATCACTGACAAGCTACGCCAAATTACGCCAAAAGATTTGGCGTAGCTTGTCAGTGATTTACGCCTCTGAACACTCCAGCTGAACGCATGTGATGGAGATTTAATACTAATCAAAGTACCGGCTTCATTGACTAAACGCGCCTCACAACATCGTTCGATTAATCGTGCAGCCCTACGCGTGAGATAGCGATTGTGCCGTGTGGCCACAAACTTGCCTGTGTAGCTTTTTTAGAGGAAACTTGCTTTTTTGCTGAAATGCCCAGGGGGAATCTCTACACTTATCTGTAATCTGCTGGAAAACAACCGAATGTGCCATAATAACAATATCTAGGGGGAGGATTTTAATTCTTGCATCAAAACTCTGAGTGGAGCATGTTACCCATCTTATATACCCATATGTCTGGGGAAGTGGCTCATCATGCAAGTTTCACTCGCCAATTCTCAATGGCCACTACTCAAGAGGTGATAGGGGCTTCAAAAAAAAGGAAATAGTTTAGAGTTCAGAAATATCATGAATAGATCTGACCATGCACAGTAATGGCATTTATCAGGATGTGCTACCAACTATACTAACGCAAAGCCCAATGTTTAGTTTAGGGTTAGGGATTTTCTGTGACTGACATACCTAGTGAAAGCTTTAGAACTGGCTGTGGAGAGTGTTGCACTCTTGTGTTAGTTTAAGAAAAAAAGCACACTACTCATAAGGACTGAAACAAATATGTTTAAATAAAAAGTTGAACTTTAAATAAGCCTCATCTGTCATTTTGATTTGAAGTTGTATTTTTCCCTTCATGCTCTACTTCTATCTGTCAGTAAAATGACACAAGTCTTGAAATTTTAATGTGTACATTGATATCATAAGAAAACCTCTGACAAGAGCTTATTTCAGTCCTCTAGTTCTCTTTTCTTTTACTAGTAGATGTGGTGCTCTTGTAGTACTCTCCTGATTTAATGAACATATCCCATGAATAATTTACTGGCTTAAAAATAATTTGCTTCTAAGTATATTATGATCATATACAGGACATTACCTTCTGGAGGAAGAGTGTAGCGAGTATACTCTGGGAAATAATCTTCAAGTTTGGATTTTCCTGCCAGTATCTTTTCTGCCAGCATGTCCTGTTTGTTCAGAAATAAGATCACTGAGATGGTCCTTAAAAACCTGTTTGAAAACACACAAAGTGAGACATGTCTTTACATTTCTATTCTATTTCTTTATATTTTTGTATCTGCTGACATTTCTTTTTAGTTCTCGAGATGCCACTTTAATATGTAAAGGTATATCTTCTATTTTAATTAAAAAAATATGTATAAAAATACAATAAAATACATGTAGTAATTAGGCATGGGTGCAATTACCAAAAATATGTCAATATAAATGTTTGTATCAAGATAAGTGTATATGACATACAGTTCTCTTACGAGAGGTCTCTCGTACTGCGTAAGTATCTTACGCTAGGGGAAAATCCTTTTCTGCGAGATATTGAAGCCAAAAATTATCCTTAATTTTGAAATAATGTAAAGCGCGTTGCAGCAGCATACAGACATAGGCGAAACAGCTTGCGCGCCTATTGGCTGCTCTGCGGCAACTGCAGCAGCCTATAGAGTGAGGCCTGGCACGACGCCAGATCCAATGGGGGCATTTCGCGCCCTTTGCGTCGCTTCCCGCCTAAAAGGGCGTGGTCTAGGCCTATAAAAACTGCTCGCAGGCAGCTATTATCTGATTTTTCATCCTTCAAGCGAAGCACACGCATCGCTGGAGCCGGAGAAGAAGCCGCCGTTGACTGCAAGCATCTCAGCGGGACGAGCCACTGAAGCTGCTGGCCAGGCTGCCTTCCGTGCCTTCCTGCTGCGCTTTCTGGCGCCTATATCCTTTATAATCTACAGTGTGTGTCGCCGCTGCGATACACACTGTTTCTCTAAAAAGAGCAAAGCGTCTTTTTAAAGATGCCTTCCTGCGGCTCGTGCAGATGCCAATGGCGACTCTGAGGACTCGCCTGGCCTTCTTCAATGAGGCTGCTCCCCCGCCCGCCGCGGTGTCGCGCCGTAAAAAGCACCGTGCCCAGCGGGCCCCGGATCCTTCCCCCAGCCGACAAAGCTCGCCGGTTCGCCCACCTGCTTCACCGACCTCGTCAGCCTCTGTTCCGGACGTAAAGCGGCATAGGAAAACGACGGTGTACGAGTCCCGCTGTCGCCGGACCCCCACCAAAGTTATTCGCTCATCCAGTTCCAGAAAATGTGACTGTTCCAGTGTTTTCTACAGCCAACAAACCGGCTCCGTCGCCCGTTTGCCTGCACACAAAAGTCGTTCTCACGGCTACCCAGATAAACCCCCAATAGAGTGTATTTTCTGGTGTCCTGGCCACGGCCGATGGTGTTTCATGTGTAGTAAGAATGCCCACTACCCAGTGCCCATCTCTACACACAAGCACAGCCTGTCACACAGGTCCCGCGCACATAAAATCGACTCAGATCGATTGCGCTTCACAACCGGCCACGGCCGATGGTGTTTCATGAGTAGTAAGAATGCCCACTACCCAGTGCCCATCTCTACACACAAGCACAGCCTGTCACACAGGTCCCGCGCACATAAAATCGACTCAGATCGATTGCGCTTCACACGTGGTAAATGTGCCCGCTTCACAGTGCCCACAGACACCACATTATGCACGTCAAACGGTTTCTGTAAAAACAAAACCAAAAGTGCATTCGCTCTATGCAGGCAAACGTTGTTTGGAGTGTGTTAAATGTGCCCGCTGCCCCACAGCCACATCCACACACAGACATAATAGTTCCCGCTATCAGCGTGCCCCATGCCTTAAATGTCACGAGCACGTTTTGCATGAAATCAACGTGCATTCGCTCCATGCAAGCGAACAATGTTTGGAGTGTGTTAAATGTGACTGTTCCAGTGTTTTCTGCAGCCAACAAGCCGGTTCTGTCGCCCGCTTGCCTGCACACAAAGGTTGTTTTCACGGCTACCCAGATAAACCCCCAATAGAGTGTATTTTCTGGAGTCCCGGCCACGGCCTATGGTGTTTCATGTGTAGTAAGAATGCCCACTACCCAGTGCCCATCACTACACACAAGCACAACCTGTCACACAGGTCCCGCGCACATAAAATCGACTCAGATCGATTGCGCTTCACATGTGGTAAACGTGCCCACTTCATAGTGCCCACAGACATCACATTATGCACGCCCCAAGGTTTCTGTAAAAACGAAACCAAAAGGCATTCCCTATATGCAGGTGAACGTTGTTTGCAGTGTGTTAAATGTGCCTGTTGCCACACAACCACATCCACACACAGACATAATAGTTCCCGCTATCAGCGCCCGCGCCCCGAATGTCACGAGCACGTCTCTTGTGCCACAGCACACCGAAACCACTCCGTTACTGAACGAACGGAGCGCGCTTCGTATTCAACCTCTAGCTATTCATGCAAACGCATGGGAAAAGCTTCCAGGGGTTTTCGAAATGGGTGCTGGACATTATAAAAGGAGGCTATTCGCTACAGTTTCACCAATGCCCGCGCCGCTATACAGCGCGCATCGAGACCACAATGCAGACAGAAGCAGCACACCTGCTTCGAGCCGAAGTGGCGAAACTATTGAGCAAAGGAGTCATAGAGCCCCTTTCGCAAGCTCAAAGCGAAGGAGGGCTGTACAGCAGATATTTCCTGGTACCGAAAAAAGATGGTGGTCTCAGACCCATATTAGATCTAAGGCTACTGAACAAAGCGCTGGTGAAGCGTCAGTTCAGGATGCTCACGACCAGAAAAATCCTTGCGCAAGTTCGCCAAGGAGACTGGTTCGTGTCAGTAGATCTGAAAGACGCGTATTTTCAAATACAGATAGCGTCACGTCACAGGCGTTTTTTTAAATTCGCCTTCGAGGGCCAGGCATATCAGTACACAGTCCTGCCGTTCGGTTTGTCCCAGGCACCCCGTACATTTACGAAGTGCATGGACGCAGCGCTTGTTCCTCTCAGATTGAAAGGCGTGCGCATACTGAACTATTTGGACGATTGGCTGATTCTAGCGCAATCTCGCTCAGTGCTTGTGGAACACACGACCATGTTACTCGATCACCTCGAGAATTTGGGTCTCAGAGTCAATTGGGCGAAGAGCTCTCTGTTTCCCAGTCAGAAGACTTCCTTCCTGGGCACAGAATTGGACTCGCTGTCAATAATAGCGCGGCTATCACCACAGCGCGCAGCAGACATTCTTCGCACAGCGGGCTCGTTCCGCTGCGGCGCGTCTGTCCCGCTCAAAAATAAATAAATAAAAAATTTTTTTTCAGAAAATGCTGGGTCTCATGGCCTCAGCATCATCAGTTCTCCAGCTGGGTCTGCTCTGCATGCGCCCACTGCAGTTATGGCTGAAAGCGCGCGTCCCGCGTCAAGCATGGGCGTCCGGTCGGCTTCGTCTCACGGTCAATCAGAAATGTGTTACAGCCCTGAAACTGTGGAAAGTAATCGACTGGTTCCAGTCAGGTGTAAGCCTGGGGACTTCCTCGAGAATAAAAGTGGTGTCTACGGACGCGTCCACCTCGGGATGGGGGGCTCTGCTCGAGGGCAGACCGTCTTTTGGCCAGTGGTCAGAACGGGAAAAGCTCCTGCATATCAACTGCCTCGAAATGCTGGCAGTACAGAACGCGCTGACGCGCTTCTGTCCCCAAATAAAAGGAAACCATGTACTAGTCCGCTTGGACAACATGTCAGTGGTTTCCTATATAAATCGCCAGGGCGGTCTCAGATCCAAAAACCTATACAGACTTGCAGAACGCCTCCTGGTATGGGCTCAGCGCAACCTGCGCTCCCTGAAAGCAGCGCATGTGCCGGGGCTTCTAAACATAGGGCCAGACAGACTGTCCAGGAACAACGTTCCAGCAGGCGAATGGTCTCTACACCCACAGACAGTACAACTACTGTGGAAAAAATTTGGCAGAGCGGAAGTAGACCTGTTCGCGTCTCTGAACAACGCTCACTGTCTGGAATTTTCTCAAAAAGCAGAGACGCGCTGGCCCACGAATGGCCCCGCCGTCATCTCTATGTGTTTCCCCCCGTCTCTCTCCTTCCTCAGGTGATAGAGAGGGTCAGGGAAAAAGGATGTTCAATACTGCTGATAGCGCCGTTTTGGTAAAACCAGCCCTGGTTCCCAGCGCTGATGCAGCTGACGAGCACTGCCCCGTGGCCGATACCAGTGAGGAGAGACCTTCTCTCTCAGGCCAGCGGCTCGATTTGGCATCCTCACCCAGAGCTGTGGTCCCTTCATGTCTGGGCCACCAGCGAATATATGATGAACTCCCTAAAGGAGTATTAAACATGATCACGCAGGCTAGAGCCCCTTCTACGAGATGGCTCTATTCCTCAAAATGGTCTGTGTTTTCGGGTTGGTGCGCAGCCCGCGGCTCGTCACCCACTAACTGTGGTGTGATGGAGGTGCTTTCCTTTCTACAAGAGCTGCTGGACAAGGGCAGAACCCCGTCCACGCTCAAAGTCTATGTGGCGGCCATAACAGTGTTTTCGAGGACAACGCTAGGTCAGTCAATAGGAAGGAATTAATTAGTTATTCGCTTCCTGAGGGGAGCTAGAAGACTGAATCCCCCCAGACCTCCCTCAGTCCCCGTATGGGACCTTTCTGTGGTACTAGAGGCCATGAAAGGTGGACCATTCGAGCCTCTGCAGACGATTGATTTGAAATACCTGTCTCTTAAGACTGTGTTTCTGCTGGCTCTCGCTTCAGTGAAGCGCATAGGGGATTTGCACGCGCTCTCTGTGAGCGCGACGTGCATGGAGTTTGGACCTAATGACTCTAAAGTCATACTCAAACCCAAACATGGTTACGTTCCAAAATCCCTCAACACACCGTTTAGGGCACAGGTCATCGCGCTGTCAGCCCTACCGGTCACTGATGAGGTAATGGACGCGAGCCTCCTATGCCCAGTCAGGGCATTACGAGCCTACGTGTCTCGTTCGTCTGCTTTTAGACAGACAGAACAGCTTTTTGTTTCGTTTTATGGGCATCCCAAGGGACTGGCTGCGTCGAAACAGAGCTTATCCAGATGGATAGTTGATGCTATTGCGCTGGCATATGCTTCCAAGGGCATGCAGTGCCCGCTAGGTGTCAGAGCACATTCCACGAGGGGCGTGGCCTCATCGTGGGCTTGGTCGAGTGGGATTGCCTTGCAAGATATTTGTACGGCGGCGGGCTGGGCCTCTCTGTCTACATTTATAAGGTTTTACAACCTGGAGGTTCCCGCCTTACAGGCCAGACTGCTGTCAGTCTAGATATTCAGTGTTGTCTGACCTTATCAGCTCGGAATGCTGCGTCTACTGAGCACAGCTCTAGGGTCGACAGTGAAAGTAATAGCACAAGATGTGCCTGGGCAAACTGTGTGAAG
>NW_027395093.1:0-10451 GCF_049309525.1 Garra rufa | reverse complement strand
TGAATTTAGGTGTTTTTCGGATTTTATTTGACTACTTTAGTGGTAGCTGTTCTTAGGTTTCTGTTACATTTTTAATTCAATTTTCCTAAAAAGTTACCGAAATTCCTCTCGCCCTCTCTCCCACTCACCAACATCCTGTTGGACCTATTGTAAGTGCTGACAAAGTAAAGATACTGGTCTACTATAATCTGAATGGTCTCCAGGAGCGACCCTAACAAGGGTAAAAGTTTACACCCCCTTTCAGAATCTGCTAAATGTTCATTGTTTTACCAAAATAAGAGGGATCATACAATGCATGTTACAGTTTATTCAGTACTGACATGAATGAGACATTTCACATAAAATATGTTTACTGATTGTCCACAAGAGAAAATAATAGTTGAATTATTAGAACTACCCCATTCAAAAGTGTATAGCCTATACAGTCGATTCTTAAACTGCGGTCACACCATCTGCGCTTCGTAAAAGTGCGGTCACCATCTCTGCCTAAATATGTTGCGCGCCTATATAGATATTTACGGTAACAAACATCTCCGACCTAACGCGGCGCATTTCATGTTACTAAACTGCTTTTAAGAACTGCATACCGTAGTCAGGACAGATTATTGTTATGCATGTCCTGTATGTTATATAGGCTGTATCATTTATTTTAATTACATACCAAAATCAAGACAAATGCTATTTACATTGCTGTATAGACATTTAAAATTTTCATAAAAATATGAAATAAAATTGTTTTCTGAAAACTCCAACAGATTTAATGTTCTACATCTCCTTAAGTATCACTGTGGTGATTTTCACGTTGTTTTACTGTATATTTTTTTAATAATTTCATACCAAAGTCGACATATGCTATTGACATTGCTATATAGGCATTTTAAAAATTCATAAAAATATGAAATCAAATTGTTTTCTGAAAACTCAACCATATTCTTGTTCTACATCTCCTCAAGTATCACTGTGGTGATTTTCACGTTGTTTTACTGTATCATTTATTAATGATTTCACACCAAAGTCGACATATGCTATTGACATTGCTCTAAAGGCATTTTAAAAATTCATAAAAATATGAAATCAAATTGTTTTCTGAAAACTCCAACAGATTATTGTTCTACATCTCCTCAAGTACCACTGTGGTGATTTTCAAGTTTTTTTTACTGTATAATTTTTTAAATAATTTCATACCAATGTCGACATATGCTATTTACAATCAAACTTTTCAAATTGTTTCCTGAAAAATCCAACAGATTATTGTTCTACATCTCAAGTACCACTGGTCATACTTGTGATGTTGATGTAGAACAATAATTTGTTGGAGTTTTCAGAAAATAATTTGATTTCATATTTTTATGAATTTTTAAAATGCCTATAATATAGCAATGTAAACAGCATTTGTCTTGACTTTGGTATGGAATGATTAAAAAAGTATACAGTAAAACAACGTGAAAATCACCACAGTGGTACTTGAGGAGATGTAGAACAATAATCTGGTTGAGTTTTCAGAAAACAATTTGATTTCATATTTTTATGAATTTTGAAATGCCTTTAAATGAGTATTCAGTTTGATTTCATGTTATTATGATTTTTTTTTTTTAAATGTCTATATCGAGAAATAAATAATAGTATTGGTCCGGACTTTGGTATTCAATTATAAAGTAATGAAACCGTTAAACAGCATGCAGAACTCCAAAATCTGTTGGAGTTTGAAGAAAATAATTAGATTTTTATATTTTATGATTTTTTGCGCATGTCAGATTAATAGTATTTTTATTTGGGAGACAGAGATAGAGAGTTTGTTAATAGCATTGGTCCTGACTACGGTATGCAGTTCTTAAAAGTAGTTTAGTAACATGAAATGCGCCGCCTTAGGTCGGAGGTGTTTACCGTAATTATCTATATAGGCGCGCAACGTAAATTTTGGCGGAGATGGCGTGACTGCACTTTTACGAAGCGCAGATGGTGTGACCGCAGTATTCTACACTGTGTTGTTACTTTGAATGATCCACAGCTGTGTTTTGTTTTTTGTTTGTTTAGTGATAGTTGTTCACGAGTCCCTTAATTGTATGTCCTGAACAGTTCAACTGTCTGCTGTTCTTCAGAAAAATCCTTCAGGTCTCACAAATTCTTTGGTTTTCCAGATTGTTTGTGTATTTGAACCCAACAATGTCTGTATGATTTTGAGATCCATCTTTTAACACTGAGGACAACTGAAGGACTCATATGTAACTATTACAGAAGGTTCAAATGCTCACTTTAGAAGGAAAAACTATGCATTAAGTTTTTCAAAAGTTTTCACCCCCATCTCTTAATGATTAAGAGATGGGGGGTGAAAACTTTTGAACAGAATGGAGATATGTACATTTCACTGAGGGACAGCAGGCAGTTTAACTGTTTAGGTCAAACAAGAGACTCATGAACAGCTATCACAAAACAACAACAGACAACAAACAACAACAACAAAAAACATGCACGCAACAACACAGTATTAAGAATCAAGTGTATGCTAACTTTAACTTTTGAACGGGGTAATTTTCATAAATTCAACTATTTTCTCTCACATCTTTTATGTGAAATATCTTTTTCAGGTCAGTACTAAACAATAACATGTGTTTTGTATGATCCCTCTTATTTTGCAGATTCTGAAAGGGAGATGTAAACTTTTGACCTCAACTGTACAAAAAACTGTTTAGTTGTTCAGTGTACTTTCTATAAAAATGATTTAACCATCATCTGTCCTGTTTCAGGTTTTCTCCAGCCATTCTCTTCTTCCTCATCAGCATTATTCCATCCATATGGCTTCTAGAGTTAAGTCACCAGGAGAACAAAGCCAGTGACCCTCAGGTATTATTCAATATACCCATTCTTTCAGTGAAATTTTGTCATTTTCTGTCAGTGTTTATTAACTTAAATGTGACCCTGGACCACAAAACCAGTCTTAAAGGTTGTATCAGCGATTTCTAGCCTAAAACATAAAGTGTAAAATTCAGCTGACCTTTCATCGCGATCCGCTCACTGCCTGCCCCATAAATTGTCTGTGAAAAAACCGCGTCTCTCTGGTCAGCCTAGGGTCCGAGATATGCCAAAAAAACAATCGGCACTACCAACCTTTCCACACAAAAACAAACAGTGTTCCAACCAATCAGCGTCAGGGATTTGGTGTTGTGGACTTTCGCTCCGCCTCCCTCACATCCCAGCACCAGTAGGAAAGTCCACAACACCAAATCCCTGACGCTGATTGGTTGGAACACTGTTTGGTTATCTGTGGTGTGTTGATAGCGCTGATTGTTTCTTTGGCATATCTCGGACCCTAGGCTGACCAGAGAGACGCGGTTTTTTCACAGACAATTTATGGGGCAGGCAGCGAGCGGATCGTGAAGAAAGGTCAGCTGAAATTGACACTTTATGTTTTAGGCTAGAAATCGCTGATACAACCTTTAAGTTGCTGGGGTATTTGTAGCAATAGCCAAAAATACATTGTATGGGTCAAAATTATAGATTTTTCTTTTATGCCAAAAATCAATAGGAAATTAAGTAAAGATCATATTCCATGAAGATTTTTTGCAAAATTCATACTATAAATATATCAAAATGTAATTTTTGATTAGTAATATGCATTAAGAACTTAATTTGGAGAACTTCAAAGGTGATTTTCTCAGTATTTTGATTTTTTTGCACCCTCAGATTCCAGATTTTCAAATAGATGTATCTCAGTCAAATATTGTCCTAGCCTAACAAACCATACATCAATAGAAAGCTTTATTGGGCTTTCATATGATGTATATATCTCAGTTTTGTAAAATGTAACCTTATGACTGGTTTTGTGGTCCATGGTCACATATATTGTTCCAAACGTGTATGACTTTGCACTTTCTGTGAAAAGGATTTTTTAATAGAAATACAACTGAAAAATTTCTCCTAAACTCACCAATACCACCTTTAATTGATCAAAAATGCAGTAATGTTTTAATATTTTACAGTTTAGAATATTATAATGATTTCTGAAAGCTTGTGTAACACTAAAGACTGGAGTAATGGCTGCTAAAACTTGAGGTTCGCCCTCACAGAAAACAATTAAAATTTAAAATATATTAAAATAGAAAACAGTTATTTAAAATAGTAATATTTTACAAAAACACTGGATTTTTGATTTAAAAAATGCAGCCTAGGCAGTGTATATATTGTATATTGTTGTGTATATTGCTTTTTATCTAGTGTCTTTTTATTTTTTATGTTTTTCTGTGTGTTTAGAGCTTCATCAAGACAAATTCATTGTGTACTTACTTAATAATATAAATTCGGATTCTTTTTTGGATGAGAACGGCCATTTTAAAGTCTCCTTAATGTCTTTTGTCAGTAAAATGTTGCGCTTTTGGATGTTTTTGTGAAGTCAGTGTAGCTTTATTATGCTCATATATAAGTTGACATTCCTTCTCAGTGTCCTTTTCCACTCATTAAAGTTTTCTCTGTGCTTTTTATGTGCCTGGCAGTGTAGGAAATTGGACTCTTGGGACAATGTCAAGAGCATATTGCCTATAAACGGTACAATGGGTGACGAAACACTAAAGGTAATCTTGAAAATTGTTTATTTTTCCTTTTTTAATTTCTGGTTCAGTGCGTTGTTGTACAAAAGTAACTAATTCTCTGACTGTGATGCATCAGCTATATTACATTTATATCCATATATGCACAAATGACACATGCATCCAATTAGTGATGTCATTCATTTCCTCATAATGCAGCGTGCAGTATGGTCCTCTTCCCATACTTTTGTCCTTTGTCTTTACTTTTGCTTCCTCTGTCTTTCTCTAGAATTAAACGATTACATTCCTCCAGATTGAAACCAAGATGTAAGCAAAAAATGAAGATCACTAATTTTATGCTAGTACACCCCAGTGTTCCCATCACCCTCTGGTCTGGTTTTGGTAGGGGTTATTTTAAACATTGGTATGTTTCATGGAGGATGTCCAAGATGCATGTTAAAACTCATGGGAATTCTAGCAAGAAGTCTTCATTCTACTGTTTATTTTGTTCTGCCTCTATTCCTATGAGAAGATATTATTTTTGCCCTTATTGTGGGTACAGAAACTAGGAAAACTTGATCTTAGCTTGTTTTTTCTTCTCTTTCAGTTGCAAATTTGTCCATTTTAATGCTTTAATGCTTTTATCCAAAGTATTGCAGTACACTCAGAACAGGGGATCCTGAAACCAAAAACGCTGAATTCTTGTGGCCAGTAACATGATTTATACCCTCGTGAACCTCAAGTCATATTTCTTGGGAATGAAGAGACTATTCCTCTTTCTTGTCAGTGGTGTGATGTGTTTCTAAATAGAAGCAATTTCTAAATAGTTATGTCTGTACAATTTTGTTTCTTTCAGCACTTGGAACGCATGCTCATCTCTGTTTGTCCGAATGACTGGATCCTTGGTCTTCATCAGGTTCTGCTCATTCTTCTCATCCTCGGAAAGTGGCTCCTCCCATTGGGAGGAGGAGTGACGCGTGACGAGCTGTCTCAGCTTTTACTCATCTTTGTTGGCACGGCGGCAGACATTCTGGAATTCACCAGTGAAACACTCTCAGATGTCAAGTGGGTACTTCCTGTTTTCAGTCATTAAACAAAAGCTTGACTGAATGCCAGGTCATGCTATTGTTAATGTACATTACAGTTTTATTCATCAAGGACATATTCAGTGGCTTAAAACTGACAGTGAAGACATTTATAATGTATCAAAAAAAATGTATCACAGTTTTTACAAAAAAAATATTAAGCAACAGAATTTTTTTTTTGATAATATTAAAAAGATGTTTCTTGAGCAGCAAATCAGCATATTGAAATGACCTCATGACACTGAAGACTGAAGTATTGGCTGCTGAAAAATCAACTTTGCCATCACAGGAATGAATTAAATCATAATATTATTTAAAAAGATATTAAAAAATATTGGGTATTTCAGAAATACAATGCTGCATTTCTGAATATGAGTGATGATTATGGTTTGGCACCATTCTAAAGTGCTTTTTGTGGGTGAAAAGATCACAAGTTTCAGTAAATCATATTTCTTATACATCACTTACAATAAATTACACATAATATTAATAATAATAAACTAAAAACCAATGACATTTCTCTTTCAAATTGTGTTTTGTGCAATTAAAAGTCAACCCTGTCACATTCAAAATGTGAGGTTAATGCTACTGGCATTTACTAGGAAATATCATCACACCACACAGTATTATTCAATATTTTTGTACTGTATATTTATGAGGGACAAAAAAAAATTGGTGTTTTCTCAGAAAATCCCTTAAGCATTTAAAAAAACAGACAAAGCATATGTGACCTTGGACCACAAAACCAGTCTTATGTTTTTTAGAATTAAGTATATAGAATGTATACATAAATAAATAAATAAATAAGCTTTCCATTGATGTATGATTTGTTATGACAGGACAATATTTGGCTGAGATACAACTATTTGAAAATCTGGAACCTGAGGGTGCAAAAAAGTCAAAATATTGAGAAAGTCGCCTTTAATGTTGTTCAAATTAAGTTCTTAGCAATGCATATCACTAATCCAAAATTAAGATTTGATATATTTACGGTGGAATATCTTCATGGAACATGATATTTACTTAATATCCTACTGATTTTTGGCATTGTTGAAAAATTGATCATTTTGACCCATACAATGTATTGTTGGCTATTGCTACAAATATGCATGTGCTGTTTACGACTGGTTTTGTGTAAAAAGGCAGACTTTTTATTTTAAATTAATTTAATCATATTTAATCGACTATAGTTGCTGTTTTATTCTTTATTGCATTAAACACTAATTACAGTTGAATCAATCATATATTGCTACTACATTCAGGATGTCTGGTGTTTCCTGTCAGTGATATCAGCAGTCATGTGAACACAAATGGCCCCTTTCCTGAGTAAAAAACACACATAATGCCCTCATGATATCAAATTCAGAAAGACATCTATGTAAATGCTAATGCATTATTTGATGCAAATCTACATAACACATTCTTCACTGTGTGTTACAGGGAGAACAACAACCTAATGGTGTATGTAATCTTGGGAGTGTGGACGTGGAGTATGTTGCAGTTTCCTTTTCACCTGGCAGGTTTGTGATCACCTGTTTGTGTTTCTTTAACAACCCACCATCAGATGTCACAGATGACCTACAAAATAGTTCAGGATCCCTCAAGTGATTGGAGGAGGGCCCTGCTGTTCTGTGAAATTTTAGTTTGAAGCTTAGATATCGTGAATGTTTCATCCTGCTCCATCGAAAGTATTTTTCTTACCCTTGGAGCTCATATAAACTAGCGGTTTGGGATGCAACTCAATGTAGTGTAACAGCGCTCCAGTCATTTGTAGATCAACAGCATGTGTTTTCGTTGCGTTATGCTCTGTGCATGTTTCCCTTTGAGGAATGAGAGCTTTGGCAGCTGCGTGTATTTAAACATTACCAAACCCCATAGGAAGAGGAGAGGGGTGGATTTTTTTGGATCATTTCAACCATTTGCTGTAAGTTCAACTGACTGTTCACTTCTGCAAAATTACCCCGCTCACTGGTCTGTAAACTATGGAAGATTATTTCTGCCATGAAATAAAAACTAGAAAAGGTAATTACAAGTTCTTATCTCTCCATTCTGACTTTTTATCACAAGTGCAAATTTATATCTGACAATTCAGACTTTTTTAGACTTGTGATTTATATCTCACACTTGCAAGTTATAAACTTGTAATTGCGAGGTCATATAAAAAAATTCTGAATTGAGAAACCCCCAACTGCAAGAAAGAAATCAAAATTGTGAGATTATCTGTTTTCTTCTTCGAATATATTAAGTTTATATCTTGCAATTCAGAGAAAAAGGTCAGAATTGTGAGATAAAAAGTTTCTAAACCTGTTTTATTTTTTGATTTTGTGGCAAAATGACTACCTTCCATAGTAAACTGATACACAGTTAATAAATAAAATATAATTCTTTAGTTTCGTTTTCTATAAACACTCAGAAAGGCACATAATATTTTTTTCCCAACACATAATGCATCAAAATCGTCCATTCAAAGAACAAATGGTCATTGATTTCCTGTAGTTTATGGAGTAAAGTGCACTGCAGTCCGAAAAACAGTCATAGTGGCCCTCTGCCAAAACTAGAGATTACCGCCATTCAATGCTCTAGTAAAACCCTTTAACTTCATTAAAAACATTGAAACGATTAAAAATGTTCGGCCATTTTTGCCATGAAATAAAAACTAGAAAAGGTAATTACAAATTTTTATCTCATTATTCTGACTTTTTTTTATTGCAATAGAAAATTCATATCTCACAGTTCAGACTTTTTTAGATTTGTGAGTTAAATCTCACATGCAAGTTATACATAAAAAAAAAAAAATCTGAATTGAGAACTCATAATTGCAAGGAAAAAAGTAAAAATTGTGAGATTTTGATTTTGTAGCTTCCATAGTAAACTGATGCATAAGTTAATAAATAAAATATATAATTCTTTAGTTTTGTTTTCTATAAACACTCAGAAAGGCACATTCTTATTCTTTTCCCAACACATAATGCATTGAAACCATCTATTCACAGAATAAATAGTCATTGATTTCCTGTAGTTTATGGAGCAAAGTGCACTGCAGTCTGAAAAACAGTCATAGTGGCCAAAACTAAAGAGATCACTGCCATTTAAACTCCAGTAAAACCCTTCCACTTCATTATAAACATTTTTACAAACTAACCTTTTACTGAAACAAATTCTGCCATGAATTTTTTTGTTCGCAGAATAAAGTCATTGATTTCCTGTAGTTTATGGAGCAAAGTGCACTGCAGTCCGAAAAACAGTCATAGTGGCCCTCTGCCAAACTTGAAGAGATCACTACCATTTAAACTCTAGTTAAACCCTTCAACTTCAACTTCTTTAAAAACATTTTTACAATTGAACCTTTTACTGAAACAAATAGTGCCATTAAAAAAAATAGAAACAGTAATTACAATTTTTATCTAACCATTCTGACTCTTGAAATCACAATTGCAAATTCATATCTTACATTTCATACTTTTTCAGATTTGTGAGTTATATCTCACAGTTGCAAGTTATAAACTCGTAATTGTCTCGTAAAGGTCATAACGAAAAGTTTTATTCTGAATTGAGAAACTCACAATTGCAGGAAAAAAAAGTAAAAATTGTGTGGTTACCTTTTTTACTTTTTTATTGTTTACTGTTTTTTCTAAGAATATCGATGTTATATCTCAAAATTCTGAGGTTTTATCTCACAATTCAGTGAAAAAAGTCAGAATTGTGTGATGAAAAGTTATTACAAAATAATTTTTGGGCAAAATAACAGCCTTCAATAGTAAACTGATACACAGTTAATAAATAAAATATATAATTCTTTAGTTTTGTTTTCTATAAACACTCAGAAAGGCACATAATAATCTTTTCCCAACACATAATGCATCAAAATTGTCCATTCAAAGAACAAATAGTCATTGATTTCCTGTATTTTATGGAGTAAAGTGCACTGCAGTCTGAAAAACAGTCATAGTGGCAAAACTAAAGAGATCACCACCATTTAAAACCACCATTTTTGAACCCTTCAACTTCAATATAAAATTCTGAGTTTATATCTCACAATTCAGTGAAAAAATTCAGAATTGTGAGATAAAAAAACCCCAATTACCAGTTTAATTTTTTTTTTATTTTGTGGCAAAGTATCTACCTTCCATAGTAAACTGATACACAGTTAATAAATAAAATATAATTATTTAGTTTTGTTTTCTATAAACATTCATAAAGGCACATTAATTTCATAACATATAATGCATCAAAACCATCCATTCACAGAATAAATAGTCATAGATTTCCTGTAGTTTATGGAGCAAAGTAGGGCTGCACGATTAATCGTTTTTAAACCGAAATCGCGATTTGAAAGGGTGCGATTTTCAAATTGTAAGAGCTGCGATTATTTCGATTATCAAATGTGGTAACAAGTCGTTTTTGACAGGTCACTTCATGTGCATATTACGTCTTCATGCTTATATTACGTTTGATGCAGAGTTTAACCAATAGGGGGCATTTTAACACTGCATGTAGAAACATGCACGGGACGGATTTTTCAGTCCCGCATCCGCAGAAATATGTTTATCTCGTTCAGTTCCCGCCTCGACATCCATGTTTTGTCCCGCTCCTGCCCGCATAAAAGTAACCTATATAGTTTTTTTTCAGTACATCAATTGAATTTACATGAAACAGTTTTGTAACATCTCGTAATTTCACAAAACCCCAGCATAAACGCTCCTGATAAAATATTTGTTATATAGGCTAAGCATCAACATTCACAAACCACTGTTATTCTTAACAGAAGAGCAAGCATGAGCTACTGTGTGTATCCATAGCAGAATGCAAGTAGACAAAGCTAAAGTTGACATCTCAGTTCAAATGC
>NW_027395092.1:0-10468 GCF_049309525.1 Garra rufa | reverse complement strand
CATTCAAAATTTTGAAGTCAGGATTTTCAAGAAAAATATCCTTTTATTCAGTTGAGCAAAACTGACAGAACGAAATGACAAGTAACAAAATGTTTGTATTCAAATATATACTGTTCTTTTCTTTTCAGTCAAAGAATTCTGAAAAAGAAATGTGCACAAAGTAAGCATATTAGAAAAATTCTTTGCCATCACAGGAATCAGCTGTATATCTATGTTTGTGTAATATGTATATGTAACATATAATTTTGAGATCCATCTTTTCGCACTAAGGTTCAAACGCTCACTGATGCTCCTGAAGGAAAAAACAATGCATTAAGAGCCAGGGGGTGAAAACTTTTGAATGTAATGAGTAAGTTTTGATTAATTTGTATTGGATGTGTACAATTTACATTTTTGCCTAAATATCATATTTTTTTTATTTAGTTTTGCCCTTCAGAAGCTACAGAATATACTTACCTGTTTCCCAGAAGACAAAATAAGTTAAGATCAAATTTGTCCTGATCTTCAAATTCCAAAAGTTTCTTAATGCATAATTTTTTCTTCTGGAGCATCAGTAAGCGTTTGAACCTTCTGTAATAGATGCATATGAGTCCCACAGTTGTCCCCAGTGTAAAAAGATGGATCTCAAAATCATACAGTCACTCTTGGAAAGGGTTCAAATACACAAAAATGCTTAATAAAACAAAGAATTTGTGGGACCTGAAGGATTTTTCTGAAGAACAGCAGGCAGTTGAACTGTTTAGGACAAACAAGGGACTCATGAAGATCTGTCACTAAAAAAATAAATATGTAAACATCTTTTATGTGAAATGTTTTATTCAGGTCAGTGCTAAATAAAAACTAACATGCATTTTGTATGATCCCTTTTATTTTGGTAAAATAATGAACATTTTGCAGATTCTGCAAGGTGTATGTAAACTTTTGACCTCAACTGTATATTAATATGATACATTCTCACTGACCCTAAACATATGATTCAAATGGTGCAGAGATTACACACTTCTCCTTTAAATTTAAAGATGATGTGTTTAACTTATGCTGCATCAAGATGAATTTCAAAAATAATGTCTATTTCCATGCAGGTTTCCCTAAGACTCATCTGCCTTTGGTCTAACAAACATATAGCCCCACCCAAACTCCCACCATTGGTTGAGACAGTGTTGCTATGCCAGGCTGCTCAAACTAACAAAGTAATGTTTTGAAAACACCACAGTGTTTATAAATGTCAGAGAAATCGACCTAAGAATGGTTTACTCACAGTCTCTGCACATTAAGTAAAGTTTTAACATCACGACACACATCAGCTTTAATAAACCGCCTACTAAGCGCTAAATATTAAACAATTTCAGGAACACACACACGTGTGGAAAGATGAGGTTGGCTTCAATGATTTCTGTGAAATGTGTGTTAGAAATTGAGAGTGTGTGGCCAACCACAGGGGAAACGCCTCACCTGCCCCTGTGTGTGTGTTTAGAAGAAAATGAGCTACAAAAACACTTCACTGTAGGTAAACCGCTCCATCTCCACCCTGCGTCCTCCCTTCCACTTCCTTCGGCTCCTCTTTCACAAAAGTAGAAACTTGCAGAAATCGCCTCCCTTCCCCCCGTACACAGCAACAGCGCCACCGGGCTGGCTCGCTTATTTGCAGGGTTAAAATACATCCGTGGCCCTTTGGTGCTCTGTCAGGTTGTCTGTGACTAGTGAACAACAGCATGTAGCTGCAAGTGTGGCCATACATCATTTCGCTGGCCCCAGGCCTGCTGGGAAGAGAAGGGGGGTTGGTGGATGAAGAGAGCCAGGCCAGGCGAGGAGTTTTGTTTTGGCGGGGTCCGGGACAAGAATGCTGGCGGACCAGACATAATATTTAGATTGCTATTAAGTCTTTGCCATGTGAGATAGCATAGCAGGCTGTGGCTTTTCGGGAACAGTGTGCACCAGACCAGCTTGGGAGGGCCCCCCTTCTTCTCCTCTTTTTTTTTTTTACACCCTCAAATCTCCCTCCCAACCTAGACCCCCTCTGCCTTTCCAAAAGACAAAAAACAATCCTGAATTCAGCAAGTTTAAGGGGAAAATAAAACAAAAAATGCCAGGAGAGCATCTCGCCAAGATTAATTCACTCGGTGAGCTGCAGTGCCGGTCGGGACAGTGATAATTACAAATGGAGGTGGCCACGGGGATTTGCGGAGATGTTGAAAGATAACAAAAACACGCTGAAATTAGCCATTTGCTTCCTATGATTTGGACGGGTCCCTCCTTCTGCTCTCCTGTGAATTTAACAAGTCCCCCTCCCGTGGTGAAGTGTGGCGCGGTGTGCGCCTGGTGTTTTATGGCTTGCCACACTAATGTCAGCGCACTGCCAGGCTTTGAGATCTCTGGGGCGGGATGCACTGCCAACTGGCTACCGTTCAAGATGTGGTGAGCTGTGGGGGGGGGTTTTGGAGGTGCGATAAGGAGAGACGCAGGTTTGGATGCTTTCCGAAGCAGCTCTCGTCATTCAACACCGGGCTTATAGTCTGTAGCACAACAAAGATGAGAAAAACTAATAAACATGCTGAAAAACTCTTTACCTAGAGAAGGTTTCATCGTGTGGCACCTGTTGTTGACTCAGTGCTTTTAAAGCTCCTTTATGTTTGTATTTCAATGGAGGTTGTGGATTATACCACTTATTATTTACTAAAGGTGGTAGTTTTCTCTTTTCTTTATATAAGGACTAAATGATTTATGATAATGAATGTCATTTGTAGTTTGTAGTAATCTCTTTTTTGCTTTCTGTCCTTCTCAGCCATGTGTCCCACTGACCTGCAGCAGTTGTGGAAAGACGTGGCCGGTGTTCAGAGCACAGAGGAGGCCATGAAACACGAGGGCCTCGATCTGACCACCAACAGCTCCAACACTACCTCATACTCGGCCTCCAAGGTCTCACCTCAGATCCCCCATCATCCTTTGCCAAATGGACAGAACTCTGTGCACACTCCAAAGAGAGACAGGTCAGTGGAAAATGGACAAACGTAGTTTGTAGTCTGAATTTTTGTTTCATAAATATTTCAAATTAATCAAATAGTAGGGATGTAACGATATCAAAATCTCACAACACGATAATATCATGATATGAAGTCCACAATACAATATTTATTGCAATATTTTTAAAAAAAGAAAAAAATGAATATTTTGTACATTTTAAATTTCAATTCTTCTATCAAATGCACTTTGAGAGTTCAAAATTAAGAGTTCCAACCCATGTTCTTAACTAAGAAAACTTAAGACAGAAAAAAGTCAGTGAATCAACATTTGTGATATACTGTCTCAGTCTGTCTCAGAAAGCACATATGTGCTTTCGGTTTTAGTTCATTTGACAGATACTGTACCAAAGCATAATGGCCCAAAACACAACTTTAAGACATTTTATGTTTGAATATTTAAACAATCTACACCTTTTGCCCGGAAGACCTATATCGTTTCATATCGTCATCTGACCATGATAATATCAAGACGATATTGATAATATTGTTACATCCCTAGATGGTAGATAGTAAAATCTTGACAGTGGTTGCAACTACAAACAGCTAAGCAACAACTGACAGCATATTGAAAGTAAGCAAACAAAGAACTGCCATAGATGCTAATGTATTTTTGTCATGAGCATTCAGAGTGCCAACTGCTACATGACAGATTTCATAAATAGATATTTTTGTCACACATGTCATATTTCAAGGTTTCTGCTGTCAGGTGCTGTTTGATGAGCTGATGTAAAATGCCTGGGTTCATTTGATATTTGGTGCTCGTGTGAGTTCCTCAGAACATAGCATGCCTTCAGCATGACTGACGCCCCTGTGCCAGTTTAGCGTGAGTGTGTGTGTGGAGTGGGTGAAAGTGTGCTGTGATAATTTAGCTGAGAGGTGAGCAGCTGTGTGTGTGTGTGTGTGTGTGTGTGTGTGTGAGAGAGAGTGTTCCTACTGTAGGGTACTCATACATTCTTTTCGTTTTTTAGAGCAAGACTCTTTGAGTGGATCTCGTCCTTCACCAAGGAGTCCAGTGACGAGCATCTCACGCCTTATTCCAAAGGCGCTCCCCTGCAGAGCACCCAGTGAGTAACACACACACACATGTATATACACATACCCATCCATCTAAATAAGGACATACCTTTGACATACTATTGTTTTTATGTAAAGGTAATTAATCAAACCTATACAGGCTGGTCCACTACTATATGTGACCCTGGACCACAAAACCAGTTATAAGGGTCAATTTTTAGAAATTTTCATCAACTTACCATTGATGTATGGTTTGTTAGGATAGGAAAATACTTGGCCGAGATACAACTATTTGAAAATCTGTAATTGAGGTTGCAAAAAAATTATAATATTGAAAGTTGTCCAAATGAAGTTCTTAGCAATGCATATTACTAATCAAAAATTAAGTTCTGATATATTTATTGTAGGAAATTTACTAAATATCTTTATGGAACATGATCTTTATATTATACTTAATTTACTTAATATATACTTAATGCCTCCATCGCGATATGATTGGATATGACTGGTTATGTTCAGCTGTGATTGGTTCATGTGATAAATCCCACCTCTTGTGTTCGCGCACATTCAGCATTTGCGAATCAGTCTGAATGAACAATATAATGGCATTAATGAGAAGACTAAAAAAAAAGTAAGTAAACAACTCACACACTTAGATATAACCACTTTGTTACGTCAAAATGAAAACATGATCTGTTGGCCTTCAATGAAATTTAAAGTAAATCTCTGTGTCTGTGACCAATATTTGCTGAGCTTTGATGACTGATGATCCCAAAAAAATTAGCAATGATTAAACTACTAAAAGGTTAACTATTAAAAAGCATTACTGCCTTGAGTTGTTATTCTGGAATAAATGTACAATGCTTAAAAACACTAACTTGATGAGATTCACACTTGGCTTTAATAAATAGAAAATTGATTACATTACATTATATTACATATAAACACATCAGGTGTTTTTTTCTTTTTCAGTGTAATGTTTCAAGTAATGTTTATTTAACCAAGAAAATGTGACTAGGACACAAATTTTCATTTGATTAAAAAAATACTTTGAGGAGTACACTTAAATGGTACTGCATTATGACGTTTGCTGCTGTTCTGTGGATCTTTTTATATAATATGGCCATTTTTACACCGGTGAGGCCTCCGAACTACAGCTAAATAAACCCACACACCCCAGCAGCACTAACACACACCCCGCCCTGTCATGCTACACAGACATGGCTAAACAGAAAGAAAAGCGTTCCCTCCATCATGTTTTCTTCTAACACTGTTCTCCCTGACTTGGCCTAACACATTTACGCACAAACACACACACACACACACACACACATGCAACTCAAAAGGGAAGAAAAACTGTGCGGTGAGGCTAATGCATGGCACATGTGGACAGTGTGGTTGCCAGTAGTTTGTAATGTCTAGCACTCGAGCAGCTTCTGAATTGCGTGGGCCGTCCACTGCCAGCACATCTGATGAAGAGGAGGAGGAAGTGTGTGTGTGTGCGCCGCATCAGGAGGGCCTCATCTGCTTGCAAGCTGCTTTGTATTAAGAAGTACTCTGATGTGGAATTGGGAAGAGTTCCCCAGACCTTCAACCGCCACAAGCTGCGCTCCCCCTCGCTTTAGCCCCCTGCCCATGCTTAGCAGCAGTCAGACACATGACGAAGGATTCTGTGGTCCCTGCCCTCCCAAAAAAAAAACACAAGCTACATGCTAGCCCGTGGCGGTTGGCCAGGCCCGAAATGAAAAATTGCTGGATGAGACTGCTGGCAGGGGTTCGAGGCTGATCCGTTATGGGTCTCTACAGAAGCCGGGCCAGAGAGACCCGATCCAGACTTCTCGGCCACAGAGCACACAGTGGCTGTATCTCAAACGAAACAAGACCGTAGCATTTATCCCCAGGCCCCACCAGCAGGCCCTGTCAGCACATCAGCAGCCACCTTATCCCTACTCCCACCGTTACCGAGAAACATCTGAAGATCTTCCACGTTCGTTCGTAATTAGATGGTGGCTTGTTGTTCCTGGCCGCATCTGAGGACATTCAAACCTGCATCGTAGTGCAAGATGCTAATACAATGATATGCGCTTACTATTGGAATCCTGTCAGTCACAATTATGGGAAAGCTGTTGGGTTTTTTACATTTACTAGGCCCTCTCGAAATAGATTTGTTCAAAGCTTCCTGAAGGACTGGCTCAAAGCTATCGGCTTTCCCAGACAGGGAATGTTCGAGACTGTTTCCATTGCTTCATTGCTTTGTATTGGTCGCATATGTGTGAGGCTACCATGCCGACTGCCTGAAAACAAATTGCAGTAAGATATCGACCCCAATGGGCTTTTTTGATTAAGCAAGCAGGTGTTTCGAAAAAAAATTATTTAACTTCACCAACATAGGAATTATATAAATATTTTAAAATAGAAAACAGTTGTTTTAAGAATATTAAAGTAAAATATTACTGATTTACTGTTGTTGTTTTTTGTTTTATTTTTATTAAATAATTAAAGCTAAATATTAAGCTAAAAGACGATTAAAGTTGTTTTTACAATAATTCCATGTTAATACATTTGAGGTGTACAGAATCATTTTTAGCCTAGAAAAATTTCCTGTACATCAGCAAACGTTTTGATTTTTTAAAAGATGAAGTGTGTGATTTCTATAAAAGCCTGTTTCCGCCACTATTTTGAGAATTGTGAGAAATAAACTTGCAATTGCGAGACAAACTCAGAATTCCGAGAAATTAAGTCAGGATGACGAGATATAAACTTACAAATGTACTTTGTTTTTCTCAGAATTGTGAGATAAACTTGTCTTTTTTTCCTCTCAAATTTGAACTCTGTAACTGTTTTTCTGAGGAAAAAAGTCAGAATTGAGAGGGAAAAAAATCATAATTGCGAGATATAAACTTTCGATTACGAGAAAGTCAAAATTGTGAGTTCGGAATTGCAATTCTGACTTTTTTCTCAAAATTGCATGATATACAATTCGCAATTGCATGTTATAAAGTCAGAATTGCGAGATATAAACACACAAAGTGACTTTTTTTCTCAGAACTGTGAGTTTATATCTCGCAATTGTGACTTTTTTTTAGAATTGGGAGTTAAATCAGAATTGAGAGATAAACTTGCAATTCTGAAAACATCAATCTTTTTTTCCTTTCAAAATTAAACTGTATAACTCGCAATTGTAAGTTTGTATCACGGAATTCTGAGAAAAAGTCAGAGATAAATTAGTGATAACAATTTTTTTTCTATTATTCATTGGCAGAAACAGGCTTCCATAGATTTCTGTGTTAGCAAACCAATTTTATTTTAAATTTGTTTTCTAACACAAAATTTTATTCTGAACTCTCCTACCATTTGTGTCCAAGTTTAGAATGACACAATCATTTGTAGTTCCACTAACCAAATCATTTTTGTCTCTTGCAGCTCGACCCACGAGGAACACACAGCCTCTCATCCGCTCTACGGACACGGCGAGTGCAAGTGGCCCGGTTGCGAAGCGCTTTGCGAGGACATGGGCCAGTTCATCAAGTGAGTGACAGCTGTCTGTCAAATCCACTTCACAAGCATGTAATATGCTACATTCATGTCAAACCTCGCATAAAACCCCCCTGCCGAGCAGCAAAGCATTCATCATTGTCTGCTGCGTCCCGCAAAACAAGTCTCAGGCTGTTAGCGTTTCCTTCTGTCAATGTGCATTCATCCCTTTTTTCGATGAGCTTGCAGATCGCTTGTAAACTAAAGGCCTTCTCTTGCTGTGAAGTAAACGTGGGGATGAGAGGACAGGCAATAAGAAAGCCGGGCGACTGACAGCCATGTTCAGGTGTGATGTTTGAACAGACCAGAGACGAATGAATTCCACAGGGAGGTGGGGGGTGCAAGGTTATTGCTGGAGAGAGCGTGAGACATTCGCCAGCACTGTGGGACTGTACTCGTGTAGGGGAAAAAAAGAGCTAACGCTTGATAGACAGGTATTTCACAGTCACAGAACACAATCAGAGTAAACTAGAGTGCCCTCTGTAGAGCTGCAAGCAAATAAACGTATGTCCCTTTTGGTTTAAAGATATATATATATATATAAAATTTATTTGTATTTAAAATATAATTTATTTCTTTGATGCTAAGCTGACTTTTCATCAGCCATTACTCTAATTTGTCTAATATGCTGATGTATTATTAATGATGGAAATACAGTACAGTACTGCTTAATATTTTTTTGGAACCTGTAATACTTGTTTCAGGATTCTTTGATTAATAAAAAGTTAAAAAGAACAACAGTTATTCAAAATAGACATTTGTTCTAAAAATATAACTCTTTACTCTGTTTTATCAATTTAACACATCAACAAACTTGCAATTCTGAGAAATAAAGTCAGAATTGTGAGATATAAACTGTTCTATTCATGACTCAAAGGGTCCTGATATATATAAATGGTATATATAAACTTTTCAAAAAATGATAAAAATTGATCATAGGAATAAGAAAAGATCATGTGACACTAAAGAATAATGGGAAATTACTAAAAATCTGCTAAACTGAAGTTAATTTAAATGTAAGAAATCAATGAATAAAAAAATAAATGCATTATTTGTGACTTTATAACTCAATTATGAGTTTATATCTCACAATTCTGAAAGAAAAGAGTCAGAATTGCGAGATATAAACTCATAATTGAGTTATAGAGTCAGAATTGCAAGACCAACTTACAATTCTGAGAAATAAAGTCAGAATTGCGAGATATAAACTAGAAAATTACAAAAAATTCTGCCTTTTTAGGAAGGTTTTTTTTTTTACTGTATTTTTGATTAAATAAATGCAGCCTAGCTGAACATACACTTTTTTAATCATGCTAAAAAAACATCTACCAGACTTGTAAATGTTAGTGTACAAATTAATAAATAAAAGTGTTTAAATGTTTCCTCACAATCATTTTTTTTTTTACTTTTTGTTTTACATAAAAAAAAAATGTATAGGTGCACAAAATAGATTTTTAGCCTAGAAAAAGTTCTCTCTTGTGATTGTACATCACTTCGTTTGATTAAACTGTTATTATAATAAAACAAATACTAATTTGAAGTATTATTAAAACTTCGTAAACAAAAGATACACTAACTATTTGTACTTTTTGGGCTTGTTCGTGTCTAAATTGAGATGGTGGAAGTGTGCAAAAACTCCAGAATTGATCTGTATGATTATCACTAGACTTCTTCCCCAAAGGTTCAGCTTAATACTTTTACACAGGAAGCTAGTTCACACATGCCCCACTTGTAACCATAGAGACAGATGTTCTTTTCTCTTCCTGTTGACCTGTCCTGTGTTGTAGAGGAAGAGTGTGTGTGTGTGTGTGTGTGTGTGTGTGTGTGTGTGTGTGTGTGATCAGGTAGCTGCCCGCAACTCTTCAATGCTGTCAAAGGCCGATTAGCTCCCTGTTCCCATAATTCTGGCTCTCCATCCCTGAGCACTCCACTGCTGGGTCAAGCAAATTGTTTTCACGCTTCGTTAGTGGTTTACTTAATTTGCTCATTTACAATTAGAAGCTTTTGTTTCTTGGATACAAGCAAAGACATCAAAAAGAGGCTCCCTCCCCTCCTCTATCTCCCTTTTCCTAATCTTCTTTCTTCTCGCCATCTCTTTTCTTTGCGCGTGTGTTTGCCAGTTTGGTGTCTTTAGGGATGCTGGGGGGGCGAGAGGAGATAAAGAGAGGAAGAGATCAGACAGGGAAGGCGATGTAAACAGTCCCATTGTCTCTGCGTGTTAAAATAATGAGACTTCACAGTGGAAAGTCCTGACATGTCCGCCTGTCACAGGGGTGCGAGCCAGACTGTTGCCGCTGCCCCAGCGGACCCGAAACTCGCAACGCACGTTTATTTTCTCTCCCTCGAACACCTCCTTTGATATCCGGCAGGTCAACTCCGTCTCTTACAGTAGCCGGGTGTTCTTGTCCGTTAATGAGTGGCGGTCACATCCCTGCATGTTTGTTTCCTCGGCCCTCGCGTCGTCTTTTGACTCCAGAGCTGCGCTTCCTCGAGGGGACCGCTGTATTGACAGGCCGGAAAGATGTGTATGTAAATTTCCTCCGGTCGTCCCTGGCGACGGGGGTGAAGAGCGCGTTCAGTGCACGCGGGCGGGAGCTGGAAGCGCGTATGATGGTCGCTGACACGCACATCAAAGAGCCGGAGAGTCTGGGAAAGTTTTAAGAGTAAAGCTGTTGTTTGGTTGCGCGGTGTCTCATTTCACATAGCCTCGGGGCAAGCGGAGAAGGGGGGTTGAGGTGGGGGGGACGTGAGATAAGAAGGGAGGGGGTGACAGATATTGCCGTCAGTGCCGTGCACCGTGGCCTAGTCAGAACACTTTAGTCATCGCTAAAGACAGGAAGAGAGGAGTCTCTCTCTCTCTCTCTCTCTCTCTCTCTCTCTCTCTCTCTCTCTCTCTCTCT
>NW_027395091.1:0-10472 GCF_049309525.1 Garra rufa | reverse complement strand
CATGTAATTATGACAAAAAAGGCCAAATAGTTTGTTTATATCATACAATTATAACAATAAAGTCAGAATAGTTAGTTTGTATCAAGAAATTATGACACAAAAGTCAGAATAGTGAGTTTATATCATGCAATTATGACAAAAAAGGAAGAATAGTTTGTTTATATCATGCAATTATGACAATAAAGTCAGGTTAGTTAGTTTGTATCATGCAATTATGACACGAAATTCAGAATAGTCAGTTTATATCATGCAATTATGACAAAAATGGAAGAATGGTTTGTTTATATCATGCGATTATGACAATAAAGTCAGATTAGTTAGTTTGTATCATGCAATTATGACACGAATGTGAGAATAGAGAGACTATATCATGCAGTTATGACACAAAAAGAAAAATAGTTTGTTTATATCATGCAATTATGAAATTAAAGTCAGGTTAGTTAGTTTGTATCATGCAATTATGACACGAAACTCAGAATAGTGAGTTTATATCATGCAATTATGGCACAAAAGTCAGAGGAGTGAGTTTATATCATGCAATTATGACAAAAAAGGAAGAATAGTTTGTTTTTATCATGCAATTATGACAATAAAGTCAGATTAGTTAGTTTGTATCATGCAATTATGACACGAAACTCAGAATAGTGAGTTTATATCATGCAATTATGACAAAAAAGGAAGAATAGTGAGTTTATATCATGCAATTATGACAGTAAAGTCAGGTTAGTTAGTTTGTATCATGCAATTATGACACGAAACTCAGAATAGTGAGTTTATATCATGCAATTATGACAAAAAAGGAAGAATAGTTTGTTTATATCATGCAATTATGACAAAAAAGGAAGAATAGTTTGTTTATATCATGCAATTATGACAATAAAGTCAGGTTAGTTAGTTTGTATCATGCAATTATGACACGAAATTCAGAATAGTCAGTTTATATCATGCAATTATGACAAAAATGGAAGAATGGTTTGTTTATATCATGCGATTATGACAATAAAGTCAGATTAGTTAGTTTGTATCATGCAATTATGACACGAATGTCAGAATAGAGAGTCTATATCATGCAGTTATGACACAAAAAGAAAAATAGTTTGTTTATATCATGCAATTATGAAATTAAAGTCAGGTTAGTTAGTTTGTATCAAACTCAGAATAGTGAGTTTATATCATGCAATTATGGCACAAAAGTCAGAGGAGTGAGTTTATATCATGCAATTATGACAAAAAAGGAAGAATATTTTTTTTTTATCATGCAATTATGACAATAAAGTCAGATTAGTTAGTTTGTATCATGCAATTATGACATGAATGTCAGAAAAGAGAGTTTATATCATACAATTATGGTAGTAATATCAGAATAGTGAGTTTATATCGTCCAATTATGGCACAATAGTCAGGAGAGTGAGTTTTTATCATGCAGTTGTGACACAAATGTCAGAATAGAGAGCTTATATCTTGCAGTTATGAAAATAAAGTCAGATTAGTTAGTTTGTATCATGCAATTATGGCATGAAAGTCAGAAGAGTGAGTTTATATCATGCAATTATGACAAAAAAGGCAAAATAGTGAGTTTATATCGTGCAATTATGACAAAAAAGGAAGAATAGTTTGTTTATATCATGCAATTATGACAATAAAGTCAGATTAGTTAGTTTGTATCAAGCAATTATGACACGAATGTCAGAATATTGAGTTTATATCATGCAATTATGGCAGTAACATCAGAATAGTGAGTTTATAACATGTAATTATTACAAAAAAAAGGCAGAATAATGCATTTATATCATGCAATTTTGACAAAAAAGTGAGAATAGTGAGTTTATATCAAGCAATTATGACAAAAAAGGCAGAATAGTGAATTTATATCACGCAATTATGGCAGTAATATCAGAATAGTGAGTTTATATCATGCAATTATGACAAAAAGGCAGAATAGTGAGTTTATATCATGCAATTATGACAAAAAAGGCAGAATAGTGAGTTTATATCATGTAATTATGACAAAAAAGTGAGAATAGTGAGTTTATATCATGCAATTATGACCAAAAAAGGCAGAATAGTGAGTTTATATCATGTAATTATTACAAAAAAAGGCAGAATAGTGAATTTATATCATGTAATTATGACAAAAAAGGCAGAATAGTGAGTTTATATCATGCAATTATGACAAAAAAGGCAGAATAGTGAGTTTATATCATGTAATTATTACAAAAAAGGCAGAATAGTGAGTTTATATCATGCAATTATGGCAGTAATATCAAAATAGTGAGTTTATATCATGCAATTATGACAGAAAAGTTAGAATAGTTTGTTTATATCATGCAAATATGAAAATAAAGTCAGATTAGTTAGTTTGTATCATGCAATTATGACACGAATGGCAGAATAGTGAGTTTATATCATGCAAGTATGGCAGTAATATCAGAATAGTAAGTTTATATCATGCAATTATGGCACAAAAGTCAGAAGAGTGAGTTTATATCATGCAATTATGACAAAAAAGGCAGAATAGTGAGTTTATATCATGTAATTATGACAAAAAAGGCCAAATAGTTTGTTTATATCATACAATTATAACAATAAAGTCAGAATAGTTAGTTTGTATCAAGAAATTATGACACAAAAGTCAGAATAGTGAGTTTATATCATGCAATTATGACAAAAAAGGAAGAATAGTTTGTTTATATCATGCAATTATGACAATAAAGTCAGGTTAGTTAGTTTGTATCATGCAATTATGACACGAAATTCAGAATAGTCAGTTTATATCATGCAATTATGACAAAAATGGAAGAATAGTTTGTTTATATCATGCAATTATGACAATAAAGTCAGGTTAGTTAGTTTGTATCATGCAATTATGACACGAATGTGAGAATAGAGAGACTATATCATGCAGTTATGACACAAAAAGAAAAATAGTTTGTTTATATCATGCAATTATGAAATTAAAGTCAGGTTAGTTAGTTTGTATCATGCAATTATGACACGAAACTCAGAATAGTGAGTTTATATCATGCAATTATGGCACAAAAGTCAGAGGAGTGAGTTTATATCATGCAATTATGACAAAAAAGGAAGAATAGTTTGTTTTTATCATGCAATTATGACAATAAAGTCAGATTAGTTAGTTTGTATCATGCAATTATGACACGAAACTCAGAATAGTGAGTTTATATCATGCAATTATGACAAAAAAGGAAGAATAGTGAGTTTATATCATGCAATTATGACAGTAAAGTCAGGTTAGTTAGTTTGTATCATGCAATTATGACACGAAACTCAGAATAGTGAGTTTATATCATGCAATTATGACAAAAAAGGAAGAATAGTTTGTTTATATCATGCAAGTATGACAAAAAAGGAAGAATAGTTTGTTTATATCATGCAATTATGACAATAAAGTCAGGTTAGTTAGTTTGTATCATGCAATTATGACACGAAATTCAGAATAGTCAGTTTATATCATGCAATTATGACAAAAATGGAAGAATGGTTTGTTTATATCATGCGATTATGACAATAAAGTCAGATTAGTTAGTTTGTATCATGCAATTATGACACGAATGTCAGAATAGAGAGTCTATATCATGCAGTTATGACACAAAAAGAAAAATAGTTTGTTTATATCATGCAATTATGAAATTAAAGTCAGGTTAGTTAGTTTGTATCAAACTCAGAATAGTGAGTTTATATCATGCAATTATGGCACAAAAGTCAGAGGAGTGAGTTTATATCATGCAATTATGACAAAAAAGGAAGAATATTTTTTTTTTATCATGCAATTATGACAATAAAGTCAGATTAGTTAGTTTGTATCATGCAATTATGACATGAATGTCAGAAAAGAGAGTTTATATCATACAATTATGGTAGTAATATCAGAATAGTGAGTTTATATCGTCCAATTATGGCACAATAGTCAGAAGAGTGAGTTTTTATCATGCAGTTGTGACACAAATGTCAGAATAGAGAGCTTATATCTTGCAGTTATGAAAATAAAGTCAGATTAGTTAGTTTGTATCATGCAATTATGGCATGAAAGTCAGAAGAGTGAGTTTATATCATGCAATTATGACAAAAAAGGCAAAATAGTGAGTTTATATCGTGCAATTATGACAAAAAAGGAAGAATAGTTTGTTTATATCATGCAATTATGACAATAAAGTCAGATTAGTTAGTTTGTATCAAGCAATTATGACACGAATGTCAGAATATTGAGTTTATATCATGCAATTATGGCAGTAACATCAGAATAGTGAGTTTATAACATGTAATTATTACAAAAAAAAGGCAGAATAATGCATTTATATCATGCAATTTTGACAAAAAAGTGAGAATAGTGAGTTTATATCAAGCAATTATGACAAAAAAGGCAGAATAGTGAATTTATATCACGCAATTATGGCAGTAATATCAGAATAGTGAGTTTATATCATGCAATTATGACAAAAAGGCAGAATAGTGAGTTTATATCATGCAATTATGACAAAAAAGGCAGAATAGTGAGTTTATATCATGTAATTATGACAAAAAAGTGAGAATAGTGAGTTTATATCATGCAATTATGACCAAAAAAGGCAGAATAGTGAGTTTATATCATGTAATTATTACAAAAAAAGGCAGAATAGTGAATTTATATCATGTAATTATGACAAAAAAGGCAGAATAGTGAGTTTATATCATGTAATTATTACAAAAAAGGCAGAATAGTGAGTTTATATCATGCAATTATGACAAAAAAGGCAGAATAGTGAGTTTATATCATGTAATTATTACAAAAAAGGCAGAATAGTGAGTTTATATCATGCAATTATGGCAGTAATATCAAAATAGTGAGTTTATATCATGCAATTATGACAGAAAAGTTAGAATAGTTTGTTTATATCATGCAAATATGACAATAAAGTCAGATTAGTTAGTTTGTATCATGCAATTATGACACGAATGGCAGAATAGTGAGTTTATATCATGCAAGTATGGCAGTAATATCAGAATAGTAAGTTTATATCATGCAATTATGGCACAAAAGTCAGAAGAGTGAGTTTATATCATGCAATTATGACAAAAAAGGCAGAATAGTGAGTTTATATCATGTAATTATGACAAAAAAGGCCAAATAGTTTGTTTATATCATACAATTATAACAATAAAGTCAGAATAGTTAGTTTGTATCAAGAAATTATGACACAAAAGTCAGAATAGTGAGTTTATATCATGCAATTATGACAAAAAAGGAAGAATAGTTTGTTTATATCATGCAATTATGACAATAAAGTCAGGTTAGTTAGTTTGTATCATGCAATTATGACACGAAATTCAGAATAGTCAGTTTATATCATGCAATTATGACAAAAATGGAAGAATAGTTTGTTTATATCATGCAATTATGACAATAAAGTCAGGTTAGTTAGTTTGTATCATGCAATTATGACACGAATGTGAGAATAGAGAGACTATATCATGCAGTTATGACACAAAAAGAAAAATAGTTTGTTTATATCATGCAATTATGAAATTAAAGTCAGGTTAGTTAGTTTGTATCATGCAATTATGACACGAAACTCAGAATAGTGAGTTTATATCATGCAATTATGGCACAAAAGTCAGAGGAGTGAGTTTATATCATGCAATTATGACAAAAAAGGAAGAATAGTTTGTTTTTATCATGCAATTATGACAATAAAGTCAGATTAGTTAGTTTGTATCATGCAATTATGACACGAAACTCAGAATAGTGAGTTTATATCATGCAATTATGACAAAAAAAGGAAGAATAGTGAGTTTATATCATGCAATTATGACAGTAAAGTCAGGTTAGTTAGTTTGTATCATGCAATTATGACACAAAACTCAGAATAGTGAGTTTATATCATGCAATTATGACAAAAAAGGAAGAATAGTTTGTTTATATCATGCAATTATGACAAAAAAGGAAGAATAGTTTGTTTATATCATGCAATTATGACAATAAAGTCAGGTTAGTTAGTTTGTATCATGCAATTATGACACGAAATTCAGAATAGTCAGTTTATGTCATGCAATTATGACAAAAATGGAAGAATGGTTTGTTTATATCATGCGATTATGACAATAAAGTCAGATTAGTTAGTTTGTATCATGCAATTATGACACGAATGTCAGAATAGAGAGTCTATATCATGCAGTTATGACACAAAAAGAAAAATAGTTTGTTTATATCATGCAATTATGAAATTAAAGTCAGGTTAGTTAGTTTGTATCAAACTCAGAATAGTGAGTTTATATCATGCAATTATGGCACAAAAGTCAGAGGAGTGAGTTTATATCATGCAATTATGACAAAAAAGGAAGAATATTTTTTTTTTTATCATGCAATTATGACAATAAAGTCAGATTAGTTAGTTTGTATCATGCAATTATGACATGAATGTCAGAAAAGAGAGTTTATATCATACAATTATGGTAGTAATATCAGAATAGTGAGTTTATATCGTCCAATTATGGCACAATAGTCAGAAGAGTGAGTTTTTATCATGCAGTTGTGACACAAATGTCAGAATAGAGAGCTTATATCTTGCAGTTATGAAAATAAAGTCAGATTAGTTAGTTTGTATCATGCAATTATGGCATAAAAGTCAGAAGAGTGAGTTTATATCATGCAATTATGACAAAAAAAGGCAAAATAGTGAGTTTATATCGTGCAATTATGACAAAAAAGGAAGAATAGTTTGTTTATATCATGCAATTATGACAATAAAGTCAGATTAGTTAGTTTGTATCAAGCAATTATGACACGAATGTCAGAATATTGAGTTTATATCATGCAATTATGGCAGTAACATCAGAATAGTGAGTTTATAACATGTAATTATTACAAAAAAAAGGCAGAATAATGCATTTATATCATGCAATTTTGACAAAAAAGTGAGAATAGTGAGTTTATATCAAGCAATTATGACAAAAAAGGCAGAATAGTGAATTTATATCACGCAATTATGGCAGTAATATCAGAATAGTGAGTTTATATCATGCAATTATGACAAAAAGGCAGAATAGTGAGTTTATATCATGCAATTATGACAAAAAAGGCAGAATAGTGAGTTTATATCATGTAATTATGACAAAAAAGTGAGAATAGTGAGTTTATATCATGCAATTATGACAAAAAAGGCAGAATAGTGAGTTTATATCATGTAATTATTACAAAAAAAGGCAGAATAGTGAGTTTATATCATGCAATTATGGCAGTAATATCAAAATAGTGAGTTTATATCATGCAATTATGACAAAAAAGTTAGAATAGTTTGTTTATATCATGCAAATATGACAATAAAGTCAGATTAGTTAGTTTGTATCATGCAATTATGACACGAATGGCAGAATAGTGAGTTTATATCATGCAATTATGGCAGTAATATCAGAATAGTAAGTTTATATCATGCAATTATGGCACAAAAGTCAGAAGAGTGAGTTTATATCATGCAATTATGACAAAAAAGGCAGAATAGTGAGTTTATATCATGTAATTATGACAAAAAAGGAAGAATAGTTTGTTTATATCATGCAATTATGACAAAAAAGGAAGAATAGTTTGTTTATATCATGCAATTATGACAATAAAGTCAGGTTAGTTAGTTTGTATCATGCAATTATGACACGAAATTCAGAATAGTCAGTTTATATCATGCAATTATGACAAAAATGGAAGAATGGTTTGTTTATATCATGCGATTATGACAATAAAGTCAGATTAGTTAGTTTGTATCATGCAATTATGACACGAATGTCAGAATAGAGAGTCTATATCATGCAGTTATGACACAAAAAGAAAAAAAGTTTGTTTATATCATGCAATTATGAAATTAAAGTCAGGTTAGTTAGTTTGTATCAAACTCAGAATAGTGAGTTTATATCATGCAATTATGGCACAAAAGTCAGAGGAGTGAGTTTATATCATGCAATTATGACAAAAAAGGAAGAATATTTTTTTTATCATGCAATTATGACAATAAAGTCAGATTAGTTAGTTTGTATCATGCAATTATGACATGAATGTCAGAAAAGAGAGTTTATATCATACAATTATGGTAGTAATATCAGAATAGTGAGTTTATATCGTCCAATTATGGCACAATAGTCAGAAGAGTGAGTTTTTATCATGCAGTTGTGACACAAATGTCAGAATAGAGAGCTTATATCTTGCAGTTATGAAAATAAAGTCAGATTAGTTAGTTTGTATCATGCAATTATGGCATAAAAGTCAGAAGAGTGAGTTTATATCATGCAATTATGACAAAAAAGGCAAAATAGTGAGTTTATATCGTGCAATTATGACAAAAAAGGAAGAATAGTTTGTTTATATCATGCAATTATGACAATAAAGTCAGGTTAGTTAGTTTGTATCATGCAATTATGACACGAAATTCAGAATAGTCAGTTTATATCATGCAATTATGACAAAAATGGAAGAATGGTTTGTTTATATCATGCGATTATGACAATAAAGTCAGATTAGTTAGTTTGTATCATGCAATTATGACACGAATGTCAGAATAGAGAGTCTATATCATGCAGTTATGACACAAAAAGAAAAATAGTTTGTTTATATCATGCAATTATGAAATTAAAGTCAGGTTAGTTAGTTTGTATCAAACTCAGAATAGTGAGTTTATATCATGCAATTATGGCACAAAAGTCAGAGGAGTGAGTTTATATCATGCAATTATGACAAAAAAGGAAGAATATTTTTTTTATCATGCAATTATGACAATAAAGTCAGATTAGTTAGTTTGTATCATGCAATTATGACATGAATGTCAGAAAAGAGAGTTTATATCATACAATTATGGTAGTAATATCAGAATAGTGAGTTTATATCGTCCAATTATGGCACAATAGTCAGAAGAGTGAGTTTTTATCATGCAGTTGTGACACAAATGTCAGAATAGAGAGCTTATATCTTGCAGTTATGAAAATAAAGTCAGATTAGTTAGTTTGTATCATGCAATTATGGCATAAAAGTCAGAAGAGTGAGTTTATATCATGCAATTATGACAAAAAAGGCAAAATAGTGAGTTTATATCGTGCAATTATGACAAAAAAGGAAGAATAGTTTGTTTATATCATGCAATTATGACAATAAAGTCAGATTAGTTAGTTTGTATCAAGCAATTATGACACGAATGTCAGAATATTGAGTTTATATCATGCAATTATGGCAGTAACATCAGAATAGTGAGTTTATAACATGTAATTATTACAAAAAAAGGCAGAATAATGCATTTATATCATGCAATTTTGACAAAAAAGTGAGAATAGTGAGTTTATATCAAGCAATTATGACAAAAAAGGCAGAATAGTGAATTTATATCACGCAATTATGGCAGTAATATCAGAATAGTGAGTTTATATCATGCAATTATGACAAAAAGGCAGAATAGTGAGTTTATATCATGCAATTATGACAAAAAAGGCAGAATAGTGAGTTTATATCATGTAATTATGACAAAAAAGTGAGAATAGTGAGTTTATATCATGCAATTATGACCAAAAAAGGCAGAATAGTGAGTTTATATCATGTAATTATTACAAAAAAAGGCAGAATAGTGAATTTATATCATGTAATTATGACAAAAAAGGCAGAATAGTGAGTTTATATCATGCAATTATGACAAAAAAGGCAGAATAGTGAGTTTATATCATGTAATTATTACAAAAATGGAAGAATAGTTTGTTTATATCATGCAATTATGACAATAAAGTCAGGTTAGTTAGTTTGTATCATGCAATTATGACACGAATGTGAGAATAGAGAGACTATATCATGCAGTTATGACACAAAAAGAAAAATAGTTTGTTTATATCATGCAATTATGAAATTAAAGTCAGGTTAGTTAGTTTGTATCATGCAATTATGACACGAAACTCAGAATAGTGAGTTTATATCATGCAATTATGGCACAAAAGTCAGAGGAGTGAGTTTATATCATGCAATTATGACAAAAAAGGAAGAATAGTTTGTTTTTATCATGCAATTATGACAATAAAGTCAGATTAGTTAGTTTGTATCATGCAATTATGACACGAAACTCAGAATAGTGAGTTTATATCATGCAATTATGACAAAAAAGGAAGAATAGTGAGTTTATATCATGCAATTATGACAGTAAAGTCAGGTTAGTTAGTTTGTATCATGCAATTATGACACGAAACTCAGAATAGTGAGTTTATATCATGCAATTATGACAAAAAAGGAAGAATAGTTTGTTTATATCTTGCAGTTATGAAAATAAAGTCAGATTAGTTAGTTTGTATCATGCAATTATGGCATGAAAGTCAGAAGAGTGAGTTTATATCATGCAATTATGACAAAAAAGGCAAAATAGTGAGTTTATATCGTGCAATTATGACAAAAAAGGAAGAATAGTTTGTTTATATCATGCAATTATGACAATAAAGTCAGATTAGTTAGTTTGTATCAAGCA
>NW_027395090.1:0-10485 GCF_049309525.1 Garra rufa | reverse complement strand
ATTTTCCTACACCAGTATCATGTAGTGACCTGACCCCTGATCTGCAAGAGGAGAATGGCTCAAAATTCCTTTGGCAACTGTGCAGGACTTGTATATGACAATTCAAAAGAGGAAATGCCCTATTGGCCAAAAAAAGGAGGCCCAACACCATACTAACTGTGGTCTAAAACCAGGTGTTTCAGTTTTTTTGTCCAACCCCTGTATATATATATATATATATATATATATATATATATATAATTATAATTATCTGATTACTCAACTAATCATCAGAATAATCGACTGATTACTCGAATATCAAAATAATGGTTAGTGACAGCCCTAGTAATAACAGCATCACACTAATGACAGCAATAACAACAGACACCACGTTGACAACCAAACTCTTGATTAAAACAAGTACAAAGACATTTATAGCAAGCAAAAATAAAAGCCCAACATCTGATCAAACTGATGACAAAAACTGATACTTAACAGACCTCAATAGTGTGATTGCAGCTCGATTTCGTCCAGCATGTATACACATAAATCAAACTACAAATTGGCCTCATAGTGCACTTGTTGGAGTAGAAGCATATTTGATCTATTATTCATTGTATACTTAGACTTTAGCTAGTCAGTAACATTCTGAAAGAGACAGACAAAAATAAGAGAGCAGTACATGGAGCCTTACCTGTTTCTCTACCTCCTCGTGATCTTCTTGATTTTGCTCTTGCAGTCAAGAGTGAGCAGATCCAGCTGTTTATCGATGAACTCCAACCTGTCCTCCCTCTCCTCTTTCATCTCTAAACAATGAATCCTGAACAAGAACACAAAAAAAAAAATCATCATTCTAAATATTTCAGTCTATGCACAGCCAACTATTCTTCAAACATAACAAACCAGATTGTTTTTTATAATCCTGATCTAAGCCTGTTAGCCTAATATGATTCCTAACCAGATGTTACACACTATTTTAAAGGTTGCTTGGTTTATTTGCAGCTATGTTGGGCATCCCTGTACACACTGAAACTCAACAGATTAAAACATATGGACAAAAATATTGTATAGTTTACAAACTATAGCTGAAGGATCATGTGACACTAAAGACTGAGTAACAGCTGCTGAAAATTCAGCCACTGCCGTCAGTTTTTTTATATATATAAAAATATAAAATATGATTTTAAATTGTAATACTACAACCAATTATTATTAATAATATAATATTAATTCGTTTTTTAGTATTTTGAGCAAACAAATAAGAAAAAAAATAAGAAATGGAATAAGGTGAAAATAAGAATAATCTTTCAAAATAAGTAAATAAATAGAAATCTTGCATTATATATTATAATGCACAAATATATCAATATATAGTCACAAAAGTCCATATTAATCTACATATATGCGAGTTTATTTGATTTAACTAATTCACTCAGTGATTCGAAAAATAAAAACGATATTTGAAATTATTCTGAAAAATTGATCAAACTTAGCTCACCATTGTTTTTGCTACTGAAGTTTAAATTAAAGATGTTATTGTCTAACAGGATGTCTTTAAGCTCCCAGGAAAGCATGCAAAATAACACTGTTAATTTTATATTGCAAGCAAAATTTCAACATCATAGATATTATCCCTGATTTCAACATTTGACTCCACTATCTCAGTCTCCTCTCAAGCTGTAACAGTACAGTCAGGTTCTGAGCTCATTTCAATGTCACAAGTGGATCAGTGTTTAGTGTGATGGATTATTGCTAAGAAAAGCAGGCGTCTTTGCGCTCACCTCTGCTCTTGAGCTGCAATGTGCACAGATCCATTATCAGACGCAGAGCTTCAGAAATCTGCTTGGGCTCTCATCGTGTGCTGCCTCGAACTTAGTCTTCACTGCTGACTGTGAGATGCACTCCTGCAAGGACACGCGTATATGAGAGTCGGACAAACACACAGACACATCTAAACCAAACGACAGTCTCAAACACAACAACACTCACCTCAAAACGTCTCTCAAAGTTCTGAAACTCAAACATTCTCGCCTGGAAACCTTCAGCCAGAGCACCACCTGAAATCCAAAGATGGGTCTTATGAGGGAAAAATAATTTTCACCTGCTCTTTAAAAAATAAGACTTTAATGTTTAATACACACACAGACACGAAAGTTCACAATGTTCACATGAACATATGAAAGACTTTTTGACTCAAGATGATGTGGTAATACCAGGTTTCCCAAATGGTTTCGTGCAGGGTGTTTGTGAGTTAATGGACAAGTAATAATTAAATGTATTCTAATATTAAGATCAGTAAATGGGGTTACACAACTAACAAGACAAACCTGAGATCGTCATATAACAGTACAATTATCAAATCAAATCAAATGCTGCCATTTATTGAAGTCCATAGTCTGCTGCGCCGCATGTTTCAGAGTAAAGTGCGATACAATATTCACACAAGCATCTCATGATCCAGTGTTTTCAGCATCTCAGAGTGATCGGTTTACAGTAATGCAGGGAACTTTATCTCTGCATGTACTAAAATTAACATGCATTTGGGAATGCAATGTATGCTAGAAATCACTTTATTTCCACATTCACATCATTTTCATTAACTGACATTTTGTGGACAAAAGTTTACAGCATTCCTTCAATACTCCACTACAATAAAAGTTTAAATTTGAAACATGAAAATCTTTTTGAAAAGTAAACATTTGAATGTAAAAAAATAAATAAATAATATATTATATATAATATATAAAATTACCATATATTCATGTTTTTATTTTACAGAGCAATTGTAGGTTCGCCATTAATGTTTTTCTGTCTTCTTTTTTTTCATTAAAGTTAAAACTAATAATAGTAATATTAGAAAATTGCTAATATGTGACCCTGGACCACAAAACCAGTCATAAGGTTAAATTTGACAAAACTGAGATTTATACATCATATGAAAGCTCAATAAATAAGCTTTCTATTGATGTATGGTTTGTTAGGATAGGACAATATTTGGCCGAGATACATCTATTTGAAATCAGACATCTGAGGATGCAAAAAAATCAAAAAGACTGAGAAAATCACCTTTAAAGTTGTCCAAATTAGGTTCTTAACAATGCATATTACAAACCAAAAATTACATTTTGATATGTTTACAGTAGGAATTTTACAAAAAATCTTCATGGAACATGAACTTTACTTAATTTACTAATGATTTTTGGCATAAAAGAAAAATCTAAAATTTTGACCCATGCAATGTATTTTTGGCTATTGCTACAAATATACCCCAGCGACTTAAGACTGGTTTTGTGGTCCAGGGTCACATATTAGATAATAACATTATTATTATTATTATTATTTTTATTATTAAATTTGACTGGGCTCCTAAAAATATATGTGAATGTAATGTGGACTACAAAACTACAAAGAGGTTTGAGTCCACTTAAAAGTCCAGCTACAAAGTGAAATGTTTATTCTATCACAGTTAAAATCACATTATATGACAAAATATTTACAATACTGTGACATTTTTTCATCATATGACGATTTTTTCAGAAATATCACAATTTTATCACGATTCTTTGTCATGTTGGTTTCACTATTTTGCAAGTTGTCTAAGCAGCACAGTCAAACTAATTTCCCCGTTTTAAAACCAAAGCCTTACAAGGTAACAACATATAAATATATTATTTAAATATGTTATTTAAAATATAAAATATAAATATAAAATAAAAATCTTTGTCATTATTTTATCTTTGTTATTCAAAAATAAGAACAAAGACAGATTTGTATAACATACAAATAAAACAAACAGTGCTTTAATTTCCAGGTACAATTGATGTGTTTATCAGTAGCATTCAAGAAACTGAATTAACAAATATAACTCTATATAGACTATATAAAGAAATTATACATTGACTCTTATTAAAGCAACTGTATTTAAGTTCTTCAGTCAAGAGCAGTGAGTGATTTTTTTTTTTTTTTTTATTAGCCTACCATCACACAAAAATGACAATTCTGTCATTATTTACTCACTCTCGAGATTTTTAAACATAAAAAATGTTGAACATTAAACTTATTTTGAAGAACATGGGTAATCAAACAGTTGCTGGTCCCCAGTTACTTCCATAGTATTTTATTTATTTTTCCCCACTGTCAAAGTGCTACTGTTATTCATATTCATCAAAATATCTTCTTTTATGTTCAGCACAAGAAAAAAATTAATAGAGGTTTGGGACAACATATGAGTGACTAAATTTTTAGGTGAAATGTTCCTTTAATGACAATTGGATACACGTTTAGTTCTGTCGCTTTAAGAGCTGCACTCATCTAATATACAGGTGCGCATCCGTTTTTCTTTCAACTGTTCACTTTAGACATAACCAACTGTGTTTATATGTGATCCTTGTGTGTTTTTGACAGTATTAGCGAATCAGACGCGATAGATAGCCTAGTCAAATAATAAGGTGCTTTTTGACCAGCTTTTAGCGCGTGCGATTCAGGTGCATGCCAGAACAGTGCACAAAAAAAATTAACGTTATTTAGCCAGCAAGGCTTTAAAGCACATGCAAATAATGTACTTTTGTGATTGTGAATAAGTGCAGTGTCCCGTGAGTGAATGTATGTCGTGTTGTTCAGTAAATTGAGACAGAGGCACGCCGATACTACAAAATATTTTCAAAAGCAGATCGTGGAGACAATTTAATCGTCCACAATCAAAAATCGCCATAATCGCACACCCCTACGCGGCACAACATAAATAATAATTAAAAAAGAAAAACAGTTAAAATAAAATACTTAAAGGGGTCATCGGATGCCCATTTTCCACAAGTTCATATGATTCTTTAGGGTCTTAATGAAAATTCTCTAATGTACTATGGTTAAAAATTCTCAACAGTAGTGTAAAAAAACACCCTTTTACCTTGTCAAAATCAGCTCTGCAAAATCTCAGCTCATTTTAGGACATGGCCCCTTTAAATGCCACCGAGCTCTGCTCGCCCCGCCCCTCTCTGGGATTATGTTTACTTTAGCCGCATTTAGCCACTTTTAGCTGCATTTAGCCGCGTTTATCGGCGAAACTTGCCAACAAGCACATTATTAAGAAAGGCCATTTGCAAAGATGCATAAAAAACCCTTATACTCACTTCTGCTGTGGGTGAAGCTGCATCAGGAACGATTCGCACGAACATAGACGCATATGTATATCATGATTGGCGCTTTCCATTTAAAAATGAAAGTAACGTTAAACCTCTGCGTCTTCAGCAGCTCAGATGTCGGGAGTAAATGTCGACTGCTATGTTCATTATTACATCGAACAACAGAACACCTCAATCGCTCAATTAGAGTCTTCCTCTGCACCTGAGTCACACAATGGCGATCGTGTTCAGACTGTTTCAGCTCGATGAGGGCGGGGCTAAGGTAAGGCGCTCATGTCAATCAACTGTGTTTCATCACAACGACAAGAAGCTAAGAATGAACTGATTTTAAAAAGGGGATTTTACTTTTAAAGATTAAAAAAAAATACCACTGGGTGGATTTGTATCATTGTAGGGTGGTTGTGTACACAAACTATCAACACACATTAATGTTCAAACAACATGGAAAAGTTAGTTTTACATCCGATGACCCCTTTAATTAAAAGTAGTGTCACATGACCACTAACTATCATCAGAAACCCATGAACATGAGAATGTGTTGTTGACATACTGAAATTAAAGTTAAAATCTCATGGATATTTTAGGTATAAGGGTTTTGGCTGACAAAAAACTATGTGAAGTCCTAATGTAAATGTATCTACCTGATTCAGGCATGCCCTGGGCTTTCTGGACACGAGCCTGGAGAACTTCTTTAGCAGAGACAAAGAAGATCCGGTCACCGGCCTGAGCGCGATCCACCACCCGCAGCTCATCCACTAAAAAACTAGTGCAGCGGTCCATGTGTTGCCGTCTCACCTGACAAACACATTTCAAAAACATCATGAACGTTTTAAAATGGCTACTAAAAGACCAAATTGTTGACTTGTAAATCACAAAAAACAGTTCTTAAAGCTTCACCTCATTTCTCATTTTGTGAAACATAAAATAATGCTTGCATTATTAGGTTTAGCTGTTAGAATCTTAATGGTTTAAAAGCATCTCAGGGTTGTGAGATTTAGACAATGCGTGTTGTTTGTTGTGTCATGTAAGTCACACCTCTTCCATGTACTCGGGTTCATTGGCAGAGGCATCCCAGCGGTTGTTTAGGATGAAGATATTGGGGCTGGAGAGGCGCTCGTTCACTTTGTGAAAGAATGACTTTTCCTTTAAGAGGAAGATATGAGAAGGAAAACATTTTAATACACCAGACACCAGTGTGGCCACTTTAAAATGAATGACAACTTCACAAGGACTGGAGAAAAATCTAAGATAGTCATGTTTGACAAGTACAATTTAGCAAGATTTATACACAAACTTTAACACATTAAACACTAAACAGTGCAAATACTACTGCAATTTAACTATGTCCATAATGCTGCAATATATAGCAAATACTGTGTAATGCGTCTGCTTCCCCAGTCCAGTCTTTTTTTTTTTTCAAGCTAAAGTTCATATTAAACTTACTGTTTGCATTAAAGTGGACTCTGAATTAGCCACCAGCACAAAAACGTCAGCATCAAGGCAGAATTTGTCGATCCAGCTGTCCAACTCTGTTGTGACATCGATGCCAGGGCTTGAAAAGATAGAAAGATTTTGTAGTGTCTTTCACTCAAAAAAACACTACTAACATTACATTACTAACTTCTAATGTAAATAGGTTATATAATACAGCTTAAATAAGCTTAAAATGCCATTGCACTGGCATCCTTATCATATTAATATTCATAATAATAATAATTAATAATAATATAATACACTGTAAAAATTACTGTGAATTTAACAGTAAAAAAAACTGTAAAACTTCTACCGTAAAAAACCTGTTAAATGGTTAACAGTAAGTTTCCCTACTATATACGGTGAAAAACTGTACTAGACATTGCATGCCATTTTACAGTAGCAAACCGTTTTCGGTGATAAGAGTGAAAAAGAATGTAACATTTACAGTGAATAAACGTAAATTGACATTCCCAGAATTCCCTGCATTACATTTTTTAAATTTGTTGTTTTTTTTGGTTGACATAACCGTTTCTTCTAGGGATGCACCAAATGTTCGGCAACCAAAATGATTAATAAGCGATCACAATAGAGGCGTGCACTAACTCAGCAAACATGTCAGCAGTGTGGAAGCATTTAAAACTGTCTGAGAAAGATGCAAAAATCATTACAAAAAGTAGTTCTTCTTGCAGGTTTCCACCAAAATAAAAATCAACATTCATAAATGTTAGTATTGTAATTTAACTGTTGTTCTGTAAGATAAAAAAATTAAGACCAAAATAATGATAATTATTACAACAGCTCTGTTGTAATGTTACAAGTCTGCATTTAAAAACACATGCCTGATTCAAGAAGGGGGTCTTAAAAATGCCCGACGAATATTATTTTCCTAACTTGGTAATTTTAAGTTAAAATGTGCTTTGTTGGTAGGCTATACTGTCTACTAGAATGTTAAAAATGTTCAATGTTAAATTAATATTTTTAAATTGTTGTTTTGTAATTGATTTGTTTTCTTTGAAAAGCGAGACAAAACTGTAAAAAAACAAATACTGGCTATTTAATTTATGCAATGGTGAAAAAAACTGGCAAAATACATGGGGAAAAACATGAAAAACTGTGTTTGGTAATCAGCCTTCGTCCCAGTTTTTAATTTTGTTTGGCTTTCAGTGTATCCCTAGTTTTTTTTTCTTCTTTTTTTCAGTTTTGTACAGTAGGGTTGTTTGTTACATCTAATGTTGTTAAATGAATGTTTATTGCATTATTTTAGTTTCATGTGTGTTACCATGATGGTGTTTGGTGTTTGTGTGAATGACACTGTGCACCTTCTATATATGTTAGTATTTAAAAGCTGCTTGTGATGGGCTTTGTTTTACCATGTGAATTTCTCATCACCACCTGCTTTTGGTGGTTATCAGTGTATTACAAAGGTACAAAACAGATTTCAGTACTTCAATAGGTTGGTACTTTAACATTTTATCAGTTAACGAAATTAGGGTATTTAAATGTAAATTTAGGCGAAAACCGTAAAACATAAACCTTGCTACCAAATTTTTTACACTAAAATTCTGGCAACCACAGCTGCCGTTTTTTTACCGTAAATTTTACAGATTTTTTTTTTTTACAGTGCATAACATACATAAAAATAAACAAAAATGCATGCAAACAAAGTGTAATATGTACAGACTGTGTTAAATGGTTGAAGGAGTCAAGATTTCCTAATAGTGCGGTGTGTGTTTACCTGTCCACAAGCACCAGATCATCACGCAGCAGCGCACACTTCGCTTTAGGCCACATGACACACACCAGACTGCCTGCGTCCAAATCCTCATCCTGATGTAAGGCATGGGCCAACTGGTTCACCGTCTGCCAAAATACACACAACCACATTCAAACATTAGCAAACTGCAAACTATTTTATATAAAGTAGATCACATCAAAGGAGTCTTATCATGGAAAACATGATAAACCTTTCTGTATAATCAGAGATTAAAAAAAAAACAGTAATTATACCTGTTGTTATTATTATCATTATTATTATATTTGATTGGGTTTTTTTAATCATTAATTTGTTTATTTGCATGTAATGTGGCTATTAACTTTTGGCGATTTGGCAAAAGTGCTGTCAAATTATTGAAATACTAATAATTAACTTAAAATCTCAGGAGTCACTTTAAATAAATATTTTATATATATTACTGACAAAAAAGTTTGGGTACCCCTGCTGTAATGTATCTGTTTGTACCTCCTTCAGGAAAGTAATCTTAGTCTTATCATGAAAAACATTATTTTTATTCATCATTATTCTGGCTCTTTTTAAATTAACATCTGACATATAACACAAAAGTAGTCAAACTGTAAAAACAGAGATCATTTACAAACTCTTTAGTTTTAAAGGCACTATTCTTATATTGGAGTGGTTATACATTTTTACAAATTAGCTTTTCCATTAAAAAAATGAACTGCTGGACACACTGCATATCCATGACTGCAAACGCACACCAGAGAGTAAAGCATCAAAAGTAATAAACCTGCATGACTTGGCAAAGGAAACTGTATGACCTTTGGCCCACTCTTGGGAAGGCCTGCATTTGTTTATGTCATCATGGAGTGTACATGCAGTCAGGCAGGATGGAAATGGCCTCTTAGAGGCAGAGAGAGAAGCTGGAAAAAGCATCAAGAGAACAACTGGGTCCCACATTCTGATGAGTGTGCACACATTCACAAATGTATATCAGCCAGCTGCTCTGGTCACATTGTCTGTGAGCTATATTTAGCTGCTGACCATTGTTCAGTGTGTACTGTGTGCAAGTCATCATAAGCCAGGTAGGACTGTAGACAAACCCCAGATGTAAAAACAGGACACCTGGCATTTACATGATGCTTACTAAATATTGAATTAAATACAAAAACAGTGAGTAATCACTGGGACAGAGTGTTATTCATGGTGAGATCTAGAGCTGAAAACAACAGCCAACATTACAGGACATGAACGACTATCACTAATAAAAAACAATGGATCATTCAGGTAACAACACAGTATTAGGAATCAAGTGTATGTAAACTTTTGGACAGTTTATTAACTATTATTTTCTCTTGTGGACTATTTGTGAGCATCTTTTAGGCGATATATCTTACTCATCTCAGTACTAAATAAAAAAAAAAAAACAGCATGCATTTTGTATGACCCCTCTTATTTTAGTAAAATTATTAACATTTTGCAGATTCTGCAAGGTGTATGTAAATTTTGAGCAATGTTTAGCCCCTGTTAGCTGCAAAAAGTATGCATCTAATGTTTCTGTTTTTCCACTCTATCAACTTATACCAAATGTCATGCTTCTTTTATTGCTCTCAATTTTAAATGTTTAAATGCAAGAAATAAACAAACTAATAACTAATATACATTTGTCCTATTGTGTCTCTCTGTTTTTCATGCACGCGTCTAGAAAAACTGATAAGTACAGTTATATGCTCATTCCCAGCATTCCTCTACAGTAGACAATGTGCTCTTAAGTGTAGCGTGTACATGTTTCCTCATCCCTGTAATATATCAGTGCAGAGGAAAGGTCATGAGACATGTCTTTAATGACAAAAACGTGTGACCTTGTGACAGCTGGTAGGAAAAAGCCCCTGACTCATGTGGGTGTAATTATAGACGGAGCTCATGTACAGTCAGCCAAGATCCAGAAATGTTCATTCAGCACAGACAAAACTTTACACCTTATTGCTTGTCACTGGCATTACCTGTGTATTATTTATCAATTTGAACACATTGTATGAACAAAAAAATATGTATCAGTATAGGCTGATAGAGGGCCATTTATACAGTATCTCACAAAAGTGAATACACCTCTCACATTTCAGCAACCATTTTAGTACATCTTGTCAAGGGACAATA
>NW_027395089.1:5000-10524 GCF_049309525.1 Garra rufa | reverse complement strand
TTATTTTATTTTATTTTAAATGTATGAAAAATACAATATACACATAATATTTATTTTTAATAATATTTATAAATATTCACATAATATTATATTCATTATATAAAAATATATTCAAGAATGTGTTTGTTTTATAATATTTTATGTATAATTAATATTATAAAATAAAACAATATAATTTGATAAATATCTAACTAATATAATAATTATATGAAAGTTTTATTTTATTTTTAAATGTATGAAAAATACAATATACACATTTATTGTTTATGATATTTATAAATATTTGTATATTATTTTACATAATTCATTATATAATAATAAAAATAATTTGAATAACTATACCTATTCTTTGTTTTATATTTTATTTATCATTTAGAAAAAAAATATATAATTTGATAATTATGTAACTAATATAATAATTATATTAATGTTATTATGATATTTATATGATATGTTTTATTTATAAATATTTATATAATATTTATATATTTCATTATGTAATAATATATATTTTATAATATTTATAAAATTATAAAAATAAAATTAATTTGATAATTATACGACTAATATAATAATTATATGAATATTTTAAATGTACAAAAAATACAATATACACATTGATATTTTATTTTATTATTTATCATATTTAAATATTTATAAATATTTTTATCATTTTTGTTGTATAATAATAACATAATATACATACATATATATATATATATATATATATATATATATATATATATATACATACACACACACACACACACACACACACACACACACACACACACACACACATAATATATACATATACGTTTATATATATACATACATATATATATATATATACATACATACATAAAATGTTATTTTATTTACTGTTAAACTTTAGTTGCTCAAATTCAAACATTAAATCAATTAATATTAATATATTTAAGACCTATATATTGTATATTATTTAAAAACCTGATGCTAACACACTCAGAGTAGCTCAAATTGAAACATTAAATCAATTATTTCTCACACAAACTCTCTTTTTGTTCCTCAGTGGTTCGGCCAAACGTCACGCTGAGGGCACCTACACCAGCGACGTCAGCTCTTACCTGCAGGACCAGGCGGCCCAAAACTTTGTGGCCTGGCTAAAATCCGGACAGCCCAAGCAAGAGTAGGCCTCCGCGCTTCTTGTCCCACCTTCAGTGCCTTATAAAGTGTGAAAGAGATGAAAATAAAGCAAGAGAGCGAGTGTGCGAGAGAAAAAAACTAGCCAAACTGCTTCATCACGCTTTCTCCTGTCTCTTTTCTAACGCACCTGTCCAAATGCTAATGCTAATGCTAATAAATAGCGCTGAAACCAGCCGGTGTGCTTCTGGTTATCTTTCTCTGCTAATGTCTCCTGCTTCTGTGCTAATCACACAAATACTTCAAAATGCTAACTGCAAAGATGCTACAACCAAACATTACAACACTAATACATGCTAAAGCTAAAAGCTAAGCTTGATTTAGGCCTGCTAACTGCTTCTAAACTCAGTTTAAACTTTCAATAAGTGTCCTGTACTCATGCTAACAAGTTGTTTATCACATATACGCAGTGTTGCGAACAACAGAGGCGCTAATTTGCCGCGCAGGAGGCATGTAGACGGCAGTTTCACCAGTGACGTCAACAAGGTCTTGGACAGCATCGCTGCCAAGGAGTATTTACAATGGGTGATGAACTCTAAGACATCAGGGACAAGGTAACGTCCTTTCTAGTGGCTAACAACTCAGATATGCTAATGTTATGAATGCTAATCAGTACAAGGGTGCATTTTGAGGACGTTTTTTTTTTTTGTTTTTAGTGGGAAACGTGGCGGGAATCAATGAGGAGCCAGCGGCTTCCCTGCCAGAGCTAAATATGGATCCTGAAGGGGATTCGATCATCGAAATGAATGAAAGCCATATCGCTTACAGGCAAAACGGATACAACTCTTGAAATCAAAAGCCATATTCTATTTTTTAAGAAACCTTTGAGCTCTGTGGTTGTTATTTATTTTCCCTTAGTTGTTGAAGACATCATGTAAGTTATGATGAGAGAGAGAAAAAAAAGAGATATTTTTCTATCGTTTTGGACTATTTTCTATGTGTGCGATAAAAACAAACTCAGGTGAATGCACTAAACACTCAGGTAAAAAGTGAAATTTTTTACGTGTGCCACCACTGTATCAAAGTGCCATGGGAAATGGTGTCTTGCTCTGCAAAATAAACCTTTTCATATTTCTCCCGAGCTTGTTGTTGTGAATATAGCGCCACCTAAAGGATGTACGTAACTAGATAGATAGACAGACGGATAGATAGATAGATAGATAGATAGATAGATAGATAGATAGATAGATAGATAGATAGATAGATAGATAGATAGATACATAGATACATAGATACATAGATAGATATACACATACGGATTTTAGGGTTGGAATAAAACACTAAAAATAGTAGTTATATTTCTGAAATAAGCAAGATCGATATATTTAATATATAAGAAAAATACATTTTCTAATGCGTTTTTGTACTTTTTAAAAATATGTAGTTTGTTTTTATCCCTTTTGTGTTAATATTATGACATAATGTTGCTCATATTGGTTTAAGCAGTTGAATCCTAATGTGAATTATCAAACATCTTTCAAATATCTTGTAATTGATCAAAAAACAAATATTAGAAATATATAAAGAAAAAAAGAAAAAATATATTTATTTGCAGTTGATCAGAGAAAAACTTCTGAGATTAAACGAAAAAGAGAGGAACTAAGAAAATATTGTACAAAGTAAATTTACAATTATTTTTTCTTTCCAATCGATCAGAAATCATCTAAGATGAAAGAAATATGTAAAAAAGAAAAACAATATTAAAGAAAAAATATATAACTGAAATGAGTGACCTCAGCTTCAATATATACTGTGCAATTTAAAGTGTCTGTAAAGAAATTCAAAAACTAATTATAAGCTAATAAACACTTCAATAATATTTATGTTTCTGAAAAGAGCAGGATTCCAACATTTAGCAAAAAATAAATAACATTTTCAACTATTTTTGTTTTTACTTTAATTTACTTAAATAATAAGTATTTTGTTTGTTTTATTTTATTAATAAATTTATGTATTATTATTATTATTATTATTATTAGATTATCATTATTAGTAAAGAAATATATGAGCATTTAAGAAAAAAAATCAATTTTCATCTGTTTGCTAATACTTTATTTTTTTGTTTTCACTTTATTAATTTACTTAATAGTATTTTGTTTATTTTATTAATTTAATTGCATTAACATCTATTATTTTTGTTATTATTATTATTATTAGAGTAGAATTATTAGTTTTTACTTTATTAATTTACTTAAGTATTTTGTTTGTTTTATTTTGTTTTATTTTATAAACATCTATTATTATTATTATTATTATCATCATTATTATTATTATTATTATTAGATTATCATTATTAGTAAAGAAATACAAAAAAGCAAAAATAAATAAATTTTAATCTATTTGCAAATACTTTATTTTTGTTTTAACTTTAATAATTTACTTACATAATAAGTATTTTGTCTATTTTATTATTTTAATTGTATTAACATCTATTATTATTGTTAGTATTATTATTATTAGAGTAGCATTATTAGTTTAGAAATACAAAAAAGCAAGATCTATTTGCTAATACATTATTTTTGATATTAGTTTATTAATTTACTTAATTTAATTTTAGTTTATTAACATTATTATTATTATTATTATTATTATTAGATTAGCATTATTTGTTACAAAATATTTTCACCATTGAAGCATAAAACATTATTTTTACATTTAAATGTTTTTTTTTAAATGAGCATTTGTTGTATTTTATTAACATTTTTTATTATTATTATTATTATTATTATTATTATTGTTATATTATTATTATTAATTATATTAGCATCATTGGGTAAGAAATATAATCCCAATAAAGAATGAAACATTACTTTTACTTTAAAAAAATATATATAATATGCATTTTTTTATTTTATTAGCATTTATTTTATGTTATTAACATTTATTATTATTATTATTATTATTATTATTATTATTAGAGTAGCATTATTAGTTTAGAAATACAAAAAAGCAAGATCTATTTGCTAATACATTATTTTTGATATTAGTTTATTAATTTACTTAATTTAATTTTAGTTTATTAACATTATTATTATTATTATTATTATTATTATTATTATTATTATTAGAGTAGAATTATTCGTTTTTACTTTATTAATTTACTTAAGTATTTTGTTTGTTTTATTTTGTTTTATTTTATAAACATCTATTATTATTATTATTTTATTATTATTATTATTATTATTATTATTATTATTATATTATCATTATTAGTAAAGAAATACAAAAAAGCAAAAATAAATAAATTTTCATCTATTTGCAAATACTTTATTTTTGTTTTCACTTTAATAATTTACTTACATAAGTATTTTGTTTATTTTATTAATTTAATTGTATTAACATCTATTATTATTGTTAGTATTATTATTATTAGAGTAGCATTATTAGTTTAGAAATACAAAAAAGCAAGATCTATTTGCTAATACATTATTTTTGATATTAGTTTATTAATTTACTTAATTTAATTTTAGTTTATTAACATTATTATTATTATTATTATTAGATTAGCATTATTTGTTACAAAATATTTTCACCATTGAAGCATAAAACATTATTTTTACATTTAAATGTTTTTTTTTAAATGAGCATTTGTTGTATTTTATTAACATTTATTATTATTATTATTATTATTATTATTATTGTTATATTATTATTATTAATTATATTAGCATCATTGGGTAAGAAATATAATCCCAATAAAGAATGAAACATTACTTTTACTTTAAAAATATATATATAATATGCATTTTTTTTATTTTATTAGCATTTATTTTATGTTATTAACATTTATTATTATTATTATTATTATTATTATTATTATTAGAGTAGCATTATTAGTTTAGAAATACAAAAAAGCAGAAAAAAATCTATTTTCATCTATTTGCTAATACTTTATTTTTTGTTTTTACTTCATTAATTTACTTAATTTAATTTTAGTTTATTAACATTATTATTATTATTATTGTTATTAGATTAGCATTATTTGTTACGACATACATTCACCAGTGAAGCATAAAACAATATATTTTTTAAATATAATAGTTTTTTTAATAGCATTCATTGTATTTTATTAACATTTATTATTATTATTATTATTATTATTATTATTATTGTTGTTGTTGTTGTTGTTGTTGTTGTTGTTGTTTTATTATTAATTATATTAGCATCATTGGGTAAGAAATACAATCCCAATAAAGAATAAAACATAACTTTTACTTTTTTTTTCACTTTTTTAAAAAATATAATGCGTATTTTTTTATTTTATAAGCATTTATTGTATGTTATTAACATTTATTATTATTATTATTATTATTATTATTAGAGTAGCATTATTAGTTTAGAA
>NW_027395088.1:0-10527 GCF_049309525.1 Garra rufa | reverse complement strand
CTCTGAATCACATTAATATAAATGGCTAATATTTTTTGGGATGATTACAAATGTTTAATGATTACTTTACTGATAATAAAGCCTGTATTAACAGTGTGATTCATTTTATGTGCGCCCCCCCTAAAAATTTTTAGCACCAGCCGCCACTGGCACAAATGGACAAGTGTTCCTAAAATGTAAGTCACTTAACTTTTGTATAAAATAAAAAAAATGTATAAAACTGATGTATAAATTCAATTTCACTTTTGCAAACTCCCTTTATAATCATTGTATTTTAATTAATGAAGCTCTCTGCACTGCATACTGAATCTATTATGTACATCATCTCTACACTTTGTTATAATTAATTACAAAAACTGCAGTCTACTTTCAGGAGATGTGCTGTGTGGAGCAGGACGCGCACCGCTACAGAAGCATTTCTATTGGCTGCTGTCTGCAGTTATTATGGCAAAAGACGGCATTGCGCAGCGAAACAGACAAATATTGTGCTATGTTTTTAGTCTACATTGCGCGATACGTGTATGTGCAGAACTGGGATCGCTTTTGGATGGATAAAATAGAGAAATCACTTTAATTTCTAAATAAACCTAACCAGTTGAAATGCTAGGTTGATAGGGCTATGAAAGGGAACAACTTACATACATAACTTTGCCTCCCTGAATAGGGAATGAGACTTTTCCAAGGTTACATACTTAAAGGACATTTTGTGTTGGGTTTTACAGTGTGGTTAGGGTTAGATCATGAATGAAAGAGATAATGAAATTCCTGAGAAACGCCTTAACTACCTTAACAAGAAAAATCAAGCTCTATTCAGATGATCTCTTCAGATTAACTTAATCATAATAACTTACTAATGCTTTTAGTTACACAGAGAAATACTGAGGAAGATACCCATTCTGAAGAAACTAAGAACACTGGAGCAGGCTGCTGGGAAAGATGTTGCTTTAAAGACAACTTCTGCTGAAGAGGATGCAACTAAGATATCAGCCTAACTGTCATCCTAAAGCTGAGCTGCGATGTGAATATTTATCTTCTGAAGACAACAAGTGTGCTGGATTTAACCACAAATTTCCTAAAAGTTCTGTCACCACTATATGCCTGAGTAACATTCCAGCTGGGTTACGTGTGAGTGAGTCGAAGAGCTTGCTCAGAAAACAGGAAGCTGTTCCTCTGCGAATCAGCTGGCAGGGGGCAAAGCAAAGAGCGTTCCTGCTGTACCCTGGTGAGACTGATGCAGAGCATGTTCTCACCACTTTTGAAAAGCTCTCCATTAATGGCCACGCCCTACATGCTGAATATGCCAGGAGTCAGGGACCAAAGACCTTGAGAAGATACCAAACAGGCTGGTAAAAGGCTCCATGTTCCTATAGAGGATAATGTATTTAATCCAGCATTCTGATCTGGTCTTTCTAGACAAGAATTTACATTTCTGTTTTGTTTTTTATCTTGTACGCTTGCAATTATCTAACTCTCTCACACAAGAAATACAAGTATCTTTAAAAACACATAATGAGAATGTGAGTTCTGCTGAGGCCTGAGGATAATAGTGTTATTGTTAAAAATGTCTATTCTTTTGAATTTCTCGTACAAATGAACAGTGTTTACAAATGGGCATATTTTATGATATTAGCATTTCTATAAGCGGTATCTATAAGTGTGTACTTAATTGTATTGGTAGAGTTTATAATGTTATGACACAATTTTATTTTATTTTCTTTTCTTTCTTTTCTTTTCTTTTCTTTTCTTTTCTAGAAGGTTAAAACTTTTGTAAAAACTACCTACTAGTCCTACAGGAAAAGAATAATAATTATTAGTATTAGTATTAGTATTAGTATTATTTTTGTTAGTTTGTCAATATCAAACTCAATGTAAATGCAATGTTTGTTTGTTTTTTCATAAAATTCATAAATTCTGCTGCATGTGTTTTGTGTTTTCATAATTTGTATAAAGTTTAATAAGTTAAGAATCCATTAAATAAGCAGAGCTCTCTCAATTTTTTTTATTGAATGTATAATCAACCTGATTGTCTACGTATAAATATAGTTTTTAATGATACTCTAGATTTCAAACAACAGTAAAAAAATAAAAAAAATACTGTTCAGTTATTTGATATCTAATAAAAAAAATTCTACCAATTTTTTTCTGCAAAAATAAACTTTATTTTACGATCTTTTATCTATCATTGCTTTTATCTATTGGTTAACCATGCACTTAGGCTGATATATAGGCCTATAGTAGTCAACATTTGAAGTGGATCAAAATTGTCCTAAGTCAAGAATGGGTATTGTTTTGGTTTAATGATAACTTTGAAAATAAACTAAAACAGTTTTGAGGTTAATTAATCTAATTTTGTCATTTTTGACAATAATCCGAAAACAACAACTTCAACTAAAATACAATTTTAAATAGATTGGTTGATTAGTATTTTTTCTCATTGTTTGTAATTTATTTGCGCTTCCATGGCTTCTCTATGGAATAATGTTGGTAAATATAGTAAATAATTAGTCAACCTGATATAGTTCTTCAGCCGTATTTTCCTTTTCCTTTGTATTTTGTTTATTTATTTTTGAATTACAAATAAAGAATTAAAAAAGGGAAAAAATGAATCGTTTTTGCAATTGTCCGTTTAATGGCAGTGAATTGTGACCACCTTCAGTCTATAAAAAGGATACCTATACCTATAAAAAGAATTCAAAAATGTCCCATGCAACCTTTTCTGTATTCCAAGTGTTTCAGAAGGCATAATGTAAAAGACAAAACAAAAATGTAATCTCTTGGGTCGTTGCACCCCTCTGTAGATTCTTGCGAGTGCACAGCAGTTCGCGCCGGCTTGCCCAGGAAAAACACACAAGTTAATCATTTTTTAGAATTCAAGACGAGTAAAATTATGACACGAGACCTATAAACCTCAAAATATATATACATATATACTTTCTTCTTTTAGTTTATTTTCTCCGTTGTGACACATTCGGACAGTTATCACGTGAACGAATAATGTAGTAACTATGCCTAGTTATGTTCTTTTTTTGTAGATGTATTTAATTTACAACCAGTTCAGTTATTTAAAATTATACATTTAATCATTTTGTTATTTATATTACATTGTTTTGCATATGGCAGAATCGATTCCAGAATCAAAACACTGAAGGTACTTCTGAGATTAAGTGAGTGCGCCTTAGTTCCTCATCACATCATACATTTGCTTTGACATATCATATTTTTGTTGTAATTCCGAGAGTGAATCCTGAATCCACTTCTCGGATGTCATTCCCGAAACTCTCAAGTGTGTATGGGGCTGTTGGTTCTCTTAGCAGCATAAAAACAAGCTTTTTATTCCAGTCCTGAATGGATTATATAGTTTATAACCTATAAAACGCACCAACAGCGCTCCTTTTATAACCATTAAATGGTTGTCACTCACTTATGTTTATTTGGATCTCAAGAATTTCCATTATAATAAATTGAACCTATCTAAACTGCACAATTAATTCGTCAGTGCACAGAACTATGCAATAAATAAAAACTCCTGGGATTTTGATACCTCTAACTAGCCATTGCATTCAGTAAATTATAGGATATGTCTGTGATTGTCTACATTGCTATACGCTACAAAACACGACGTGAATAGAAACCTTTGCAAACACACAGAAGCCTTTGCCAGATATTTTTCACCAATATTATATGTATGTGTAATATGCACTACACTGACAAATGAACTGAACTGTAAGTAATAACAGCATTGTATTTTGAAGTAATTAGTTTGATTTTTATGATGTATAAAATACAAATAACATTAACGTTTAAGTACATTTATAGACCTTTTTCCTGAGTAAACGATGAGCGCCGCCATTACGAATTCTAGCGTCAGATTGAATGCTTTTCTGTTCCGGTTTCCATAGGAACCCATTCAAATAGCGTCCATCTGTTTTTAATGTAGCTGAGTCATTCCATGAGAATGGTTAAAATTGGACTTGGATATTTTCAATTTTTTTTTTTTTACCAAAATGTATTATTTGTATGTATATCCCACATCTTTAAGGATATATTTAACTATCAGAAAAATGCATTTTCCCATCTCAGGCATTAGTTTTCTTTTATTATTGATCATATTTTCAAGATGTGGTGACTGTAATTCTTCAACCCCGTTATGGACACTTTGGAGGCTCTCTGAATATTATCATAAAATGTATTTCTAAAGAAATCAATATGTTTACATTAATCAGATGTCCCCCATACTAATCCAATAATTTTAAATAGAAAAATTACATAAAATCACCCATTTTTACTCTCTTAAATCCTGAAATGTAACTAATAAGTGAAAGCAATCTTGTCATTTTTCATCAAAATTTTTGTTTAACTAAGAATTGTAATCAAAATCAATGATCATATGATAGTGCTCAATATTTTAGACAAAATCAGCAAACATTAAATTATTTTTTCAACATTTATATGAAATATATTCATATATTTCAACATTTATATGAAATATATATGAAAATGTAGGTGTGACGGGGTTGAGACTAGCATAACAGGGTTGAAGATGGTAACGGGGTTGAAGAGACAAATACAGCTTTACATATAAACAGTTGTTTACTCTCAAATTCAATCTATAGGACTTTCCATTATATCTCATTTTGTAACCATTGGAAGGACACCAGATTCTTGTTCTTGAGCACTTCTTTCCTCTCCTTGCTCCTATGGTAAGCTGCTCTCCACATTTTTCTTTTCTTGCGCTGTTCTCTTTTACTCAGTTCATTAATTGCTTTCTTCTTCCCTGCCTCTACATTCTTTCTCCATCTCTCACGCTCACTCTGCAGGTATCTCTCCCTTCTTTCAGGATCAGCTTTAAGGCATTCCCGATACTTCCTTTGCCTTTCTGCTGTTGTTGGTGCCATCTTACTCGCATTCTTATCATGGAACATACAGTGAGGTCAATGAGTATTTGATCACCCTGTGATTTTGCAAGTTCTCTTACTTAGAAATCATAGAGGGGTCTACAATTTTCAGCATAGGTGCATTTCCACTGTGAGAGACATTGTATCACATTGTATGATTTTTTAACTATTTATTTGTGAATTACTGTGTCAGATAAGTATTTGATCACTTGAGTCAAAAAATTGTAATATTTGGTACAGAAGCTTTTGTTAGCAATTACAGAGGTCAAACGGTTCCTGTAGTTCTTCACCAGGTTTGCACACACTGCAGGAGGGATTTTGTCCAACTCCTCCATACAGATCCTCTCTAGATCTGTCAGGTTTCAGGGCTGTTGCTGAGCAACACAGTTTCAGCTCCCTCCAAAGATTTTCTATTGGATTTAGGTCTGGAGACTGGCTAGGCCACTCTAGAACCTTGATAGGCTTCTTACAGTTTTCCTGGCTGTGTGCTTTGGGTCATTGTCATGTTGGAAGACCCAGCCACGACCCATCTTTAATGCTTTGACTGAGGGAAGGAGGTTTTTGCCCAATATGTCACAATACATGGCCCCGTTCATCCTTTCCTTAATACAGTGCAGTCGTCCTGTCTCCTGTGCAGAAAAACACCCCCAGAGCATGATGCTTCCAGCCCCATGCTTCACTGTAGGTATGGCATTATTGGGATGATACTCATCATTCTTCTTCCTCCAAACACGAGGAATGGAGTTTAGACCAAAAAGTTCTACTTTGGTTTCATCTGACCACAGGACTTTCTTCCATGACTCCTCTGGATCATCCAGATGGTCCCTGGCAAACTTCAGACGGGCCTGGACATGGGCTGACTTAAGCAGGGGAACCTTCTGTGCGATGCAAGATTTTAAACCATGACGTCTTAGTGTATTACTGATAGTAGCCTTAGAAACGATGGTCCCAGCTCTCTTCACGGCATTGACCAGCTCCTCCCGTGTAGTTCTGGGCTGATTCTTCACCATTCCTAGTATCATTGATACCCCACGAGGAGAGATCTTCCGTGGGGCCCCAGTCCGAGGGACATTGACAGTCATCATTAGCCTCTTCCATTTTCTGACAATTGCTTATTGACCTCACTGTAAATCACATTCAGCATGCATGCAGTATAAGAATGTTGATTGAATATAATAATAATTCATTTAAATAATTGGATAACTTAACAACCAAAGTATTAAAATCTCAACCCCATCACAATCTCACAACCCCGTTACAATCAAAAACATAACAGGGTTGAGTGTGATGGGGTTGAGATTTTTGCACAAAATGGCCGCTGCTCAATGTAGTGAATACCAGACGGAGAGCACATGGCATGCACGAAATTCAAAATCACCATATATTCATGAAATAACAAAAAAAACTTTTTCGTAAGTAATAGTTTTCTATCTTTTTTTCATGTTACGGTGTTGAGTCATTGAGTTTGACGACCACAATATCACAAGATAAATTACTAAAATAAAGGAAAAGATGGGAGCAACTTGCCTGTCTCTGTGGTCCTGTTGTCCAAAAGACTTCAGTGATGTTACTTCCTGATGTATATGGAATTCTGGATCACACCATTGTATTTATGGGGGTGGGATCATTCGTGTAACGGGGTTGAGGGGTTACTCAGGTACAGAAATAATTGTGATTTTAATGAATAATTAACAATTAAATTTGAAAAAAATAAATAAAATAAAAATAAAATAAACATTACCAAAAGAGCACAAATAGATGTTTAGGTTGATATCAAAATTTATTGACTTTTTAAATAGTTTTATTTAGTATTTTCAAAGTAAACTTTCATCAAGGCCATGAGGGACATGACAAAATAGGTGGTGTCAAATGAAAAAACTGTATTATTTCTCATAAAAAGATAAAAATTTGTTCAGTTTTTTTTTACACTGTATTAAAGGGTGCATTTCAATATATATGTAAAGCTGTTTAAATATAAAGTTTGGTGACCCAATAGATGAAATACACCATAAGAGGTGAGAGGGACTCAAATTGTGCCATTTTCATGGAATGACTCAGCTAACGTCCGCTGCTTCGTGTCATCTACACACTCATTAAAGTGAGGCACTGACAGATGACGGTCATTGCGACATTGCCAAGTGATGGCGCTATGGAGCCATGTGCTTTTTAAAAACATTTTAATAAGTTTAACATTAGTTTATTAGCTCGGAATATACCCTAATTTGACTAGAAACAATGCAGACCGGAAATGCAAAGCATTCTTTCAGTTAAGAGTCGGACTTACTTCCGTGTTCAGGAAAAACGTCTATATTATAATTAATTTTCCATATTATAATTGATAGTATACAGTTAGGTAACATTGTCTGCCAATCAGGCTTGTGCACAATTCAGAATTGAATTGAGAATGACTCCTAAATTCCAATTCAGTTCTTGAATTTGAATTGAATTTGAATTGATATCAAAAACAGGATCTAGAATTACAATTCAAATTTGAATTAAAGGAAGCAGAATTGCAATTCAACACAAATTCAAAGAAATTCATATACATAAGTGAAACTTGTTTAACAATGAAACTTTACAATATATGTTAGATATGATTTCATTACATATTCTATAAAAGATATTAGTTTGAACTACTTGTACAGATTACATTGTGTTATTTGATTACTTTGAAATGAAAATAACATTTTGAACAAAACTATTCAAACATTGAGGGAGTAATTTATTTCAAGAATTTGATCATTATCTATATGTTGGAACAAAATGTATGCAGGATTGAGGAGTGACTAGTTATGTGTAATGAAACTATGCTATTAAATTACAAAATGAATGTAATTGTATGTGAGATTCAACACATTCTTTCTGTTGTTTGACTGTGTGGAATGTCTTTGAATTGCCATGAATTTAATTCCACTTCCTGTCATTCCAACTCCAATTCAAATTCAACTTCCTGTGGGGCGGAGTCAATTCAATTCAAATTCCAACTCATGAATTGAATGGCGGCCGATTCTGAAATTCTGAATTGTGCACAAGCCTGCTGCCAATATGGACATTAAGCAGCAACTGCTGAAAAACGGCTACAGGAAGTAAAGTCTTAGCTGCCGTAAGCAACAAATAAAGAGGACGGCATAATGGATAATTTAATAATTTGACAAAGTACAAAAAATGTAATTTAAAAAAGCAAGAGAACGGTTGATTTTGGCATTATATGATATAGGCTACCGATACAATTACAATGCCAAATACCATTAAACATAACAATTTACTTACTATATCACATCAGCTATTGTCCTGTAGAATACGCTTACATTACAACATCAAGTAGTTGCAGTTAAAATCGAGCATGCGCAGTAGAATGCCAGAACGCAGTTGCCGTTCCGTAGCAGCTATTGCTTAAAGTCCCTAAATTTGACATAATTTATTAGAAAGCTCGTTCATGTTAAGTGCAGTTTTTTTGGTAAATAATAATAATAATAATATACTAATAAATATTAAAACTTTGCAAGTAGAGAACTACACAGCCCAGAACGCTAGATACGACGATATATACGAAAATCGATCCCAAAAACACAACTTAACATGATTTGTGATTGCACTAGAAAAACGGTAATAATGAAATCATCTGCTTTTACAGATAATATAAAATGTGTTATTTATATCACTGAATCAACCAAAATACAATAATTTATACCAACAAAACTCATTTTATTTGTTAAATCAGGTAGACAAGGCGCTTTAAGGTAATTACTCATTTGTACAGTGTGTTTATACGATTTACTTAGGCTTACAATGATATGGCGAAACTTAACTCAGACTGTTTGATGGCAGGTTCTATCCAGCGTGACACCATACAGTAAAAGAAGCGTGTTACTGATACAGATATTTAGTAGTCAATCATTAATTAATAACAGAATTGATAATTATTTTAATACTTTTTACAGTCCCTAATTTAAAGTGTGTGTCAATAATACACTTGCCCTGAGAAACATTCACAGAGTAAAAAGTGTGATAACTCTGCTCTGCTTATGTGTGGCCCCTGAGATCATATAAACATCCACGGGAATCTTTGCGAGTTCAGCTCATGGTCACGGCCACGCACTAATAGTAGATGAGTGTGGGCGCTCGTGCAGGGGTCAACACTGTGTCCACTTGAGGGCCCCTGTAAAATTTCCAGACGCTCTGCCAATATTGATTTGTTTTAGCCGTTTTTTTTCTCATTTTGGCCGGATATAATTAATAAAAAAAAACATTGAACTATATAAAGAGAGAGAGAGAGAGAGAGAGAGAGAGAGAGAGAGAGAGAGAGAGAGAGAGAGAGAGACGTCTGATGTCCTGGGATAACCTTTTTCAAAAATATTTTTATTCTCTAGTTCTTAGAACCAATAGAACCCAGAAACAAAATGTTCTGACATATTTTTGAATAGAAAAGAGGTTTATCTTAACCCTAAAGAGTGTCACTATGTGTTATCCATATATTATTCAAACTATCAAACAATTCCAAGATGATTTTAATATTGATTGTTTAAATATTTAGTATTATACAAGACTATAGTTAAAGACTGAGCGGATCGACTGTCCCCGCGAAAGCTGTTGTATTTTTCACTAAAATCTTCTAGAACTAACCGTTTATACAGTAAATAAAAACAAACAATATATATATATATATATGGCTTGTGACTATTATGGCATCAATATTTCCCTATAAAAGATTATTATTCTGTATAGAAAAGTTAAGTAATTGTATTTAATTATTTTAACTATTTTTTACTGGGAATGTAACTTTATAGAATATCTGCAGCATTTTTAATTCCACCTAAACAAAATTTGTTAGTAAATCGACGTCTTGGCTTCTTGCGTTAGAGAATTATAATAAACTGGATTTACTGAAATACATATTCTCACAATATTTCGTTTTATAGTATATTAGCGAACGCTAATATAGCTTGGTTTTGCACGTATAATTTAGCTTTAAGTTTTTTTTTTAAACCAGCTTCTCTCCAGGATTAAAATCAGCCATGAAGATGCTAAAATGTAACATTATTGAAGAATAATAATCCAGATATTCAATCCACAAATCTATAGGATTCTATAAAAATCTAATCCACAACATAAACAATATGTATATTGTTTAGAAAAGTCGGAATTTGAACAGGTATTGCAAACTTCAATCCATTATTATTATTATTATTATTATTATTATTATTATTATTTTAATTTTCAACAGAACTGAAGTATGACATCAACTAATATTTAATGTAATTCAAACAGGGGGAAAAATTCTACTAAAAGACATTTCCTACATCATGTACAGTTTATACAGTGCTTGGGGAATAAGACGTGTCAATATATATATATATATATATATATATATATATATATATATATATATATATATATATATATATATATATATATAGTATATATATATATATATATATATATATATGTATGTACAACTAAATAAAAAAATCGAAATACCTAACAGTGCTTATATTAAACCTTCATGATACATTGGGCAAATATTGCCAATAAAGCGGTCAATACTATGGCTGTAACTGTAGCCTAACATTAAACATTTGACAAGAATAAATAAGTTGCGCTTTAGGGTTTAAAAGTGCCTTCATTTCGCATT
>NW_027395087.1:0-10565 GCF_049309525.1 Garra rufa | reverse complement strand
AACCATGTACTTTTACTAAAGCATGTCCTTGTTTGACCAGTGTAAGAAACATCATAATATCATGAAGAATTCATAAAGTATGGATTTACTTTCTCTATCCATATTCATAAAGTATGGATTAACTTTGTGCCTGGACCCAGACCCACTATATCCTGCTATTATTTCCAACCTGCTCAACACACATGCCTGCAATTGTCATCTATAGGTGTGTTTGATTAGGGTTGGTGCTAAATTCTTCAGGGCAGTGGGGTTGTTTCCAAAATTGTATACCCTCATTCACTATTCCCTACATGAATGTACAAAATTTCCAATGTATAATTTGTTCAGAAGTTCTTGCCCATAAAGGCATGAAGCCTAGAAAAGTGCAAAGCACCCTCCTTTTTTTCACCAAAGGGAGAAGGAATTACATTATGAAAAACACACAACAAACCAAAATTACTGATAATGCTTTGTAGAAATCTTATGATAGCTTAGTCCAAAAAGCCACAGACAATCTTTGAAACACTGATAAAGCTCACTGCTGTGGCTATGGATCTTGCCATGCATGGGGAGAAAATAGTGAGCTTTTTTACTGTCCCATTGTCAAGTGGCACAGTAGCTTCCGTAGACACAATAAGACGTTACGAGTTGTTTGATAGGACAAATAGAATGAAAAATGAAAAGCTCTCTTTTTCATTGTTGGAGAGGACTTCTATGGGCAGTGACATTTTCACCAAGCTGGACATCAAACTAAGAGACATAGGACTTTCATGGGATAATGTGTTGTTGTATGTAGGATGGTGAAGGTGCAATGGTAGTTAAAAACATGGGTTTTAGAAGTGACATCTCATGCTAAATTTACCACCTTACAGGTCCAGATTGGTTGTCAAAACTTTTAGTTGGCATGTATATTAGAAAAGTTCAACATACTTAAAGGAACTGTATGTAAGAAATTTATTTCTGTTAATCATAAAATGGCCCTGACATGTCACTAGACATTAAGAAATCATGTTCATTTTAAATACTTATATCACTGACAACAGTGGTCCGGCCAGGATATTGTCATTTAAAAGTGAGAGTTGCAGCCCACAACTGATGTTATTGTTGTCATTTTGTGTTTTGGTCTGAGGCTCCACCCTCCAGCTATCGACTAATCACGAAGTCAGTAGAAGTCATCCGGGTTGCCAGCTCTGCTGCAGTTACGAACGTATCGGATAACACATGTATAACATTACGAAACCTAAAAGCCTCGTTATGAATCCGAAATACGTTGTGACAAAGTCCGAAATAACACAAGGATTTGTATAGGAGATGCCTTTGAAAGATGCAGACGGCTGAAAACGGAGAAGAATTTGAAGACAGACGCCAAGGTTGCTAATTTTCTCCTGGACAGGTAAGATTCATCTATGTTTGGCTAAATTTGCTTCCGTACACAGTGGATTTTCCACGGTCGCCCGTGCTAAATGCGTTCATAAAAAGCGTTATATCGCACCACTAGCAGGGTATGAAAACAATCTATGTTCCGACTGAAATGTGGTATTACAGTACATCTTTACGAAGTATTTCGCTAATTGCCATTAGTACATTTTTGCGATATACAGTATAATTACTTTGCAAAACATCTCTCGTGAAGCATAAACATAATTAACAGAAGAAGAAAAAAATACTGTGTAGGACTCATCACTTGCCATTGGAAGCACCTTGTAGCAGCCTACGTTCCTGCTGGATCCTGCAGTTTAGCTGGCAACCTCGAGTCAGGGGGGAGCGGGAGGGGATACACCGTTCTACAGTATTTTGAAAGTGATTGCAGTACCAGTTTTGGCCACAATCCTACATACGGTTCCTTTAATTTGATGTTATAAATGCCAAACACAAACATTCTAATAAACTCTTCAGCTAAGCAGGCATCCTAGTTCTGTTATTTATCTGGGTCTGTTCACTAAAGCATGCTCAGCGATTTGTTGGGTTATGCATCAAAAAAGAGCTAAAGTGAGAGATACTCTGTCTTGTTTCTGATCTTCAATTGTTCTCAAAACATATACTGGTGAAAAAATAAGACTTGTGTATGTGCTGCCTGTGGTTATACTATATAATGACCGGTAGTAGTCTGCTCCTCCATATTTAAGGGTAATTTGGCACCATTAAATCCTCAAAGAGAAGATTGTGTTTAAAGATGGTGTAATTCCATGGATTCACAAAGCTCATTCAGTGCCATAAACTATTCAGCCATTCAACCAATTAGACACAAATGAGTTGGATCGGCTGGAGGAAATTGAAGTGATGTCCAAAGTGGACTGGGGTCAACATAGTCAACACCTCTCATTTCTGTAGGAAAAAAAGAGACTGTGACTTCAAGGTCTCAGGCCTGAACTACAAGCTGACATTCTTCTCAGACATTTTTACCAATTTGTCAGAAGTTGTGCAAATTCAAGAGAGAAAAAGAGTGAGTACAGGAAAGTGCGAGGAGTGTAGAAGGTCAGGTAAGTATGAAGGAGCAAGATTATTGAGTGCCTTGTAAGTAAGGAGAAGGATTTTAAAGTCAATACAGTATTTAACTGGTAATCAATGCAAGTGTTGTAATATAGAAATAATTCAGCTGTAGGAGTTCTGCAAAAAATTTGTGCAGCTGAATTCTGTACTAACCAAAGTTTATGGAGAAGCTTTGAAGGCAGACCATAAAAAAAGATCAATACGTGAAGTGACTAAAGCATGAACAAAAATCACTGTGCTCTTTACGTCAATTTATATGTGGAAATATGAAGCAAATAACACTATTTATATGTGCTTTGAATGATAAAGTACTGTCAAAGATGACACCCAAACTTTCAACCTGTTTATACAAAGACACTGGAAAATTATCAATATTCACTGAGGAACATTTAGATTTGACCAGACTGATTTCTGAGCCAACAAGAATAATTTCAGTCTTACTAATGTTTAGTTTAGGAAGATTTGATGTAAACCACTTTTTAATCTCAGCTACATAATCTGAGAATATAGACTGAGGAAAAGTAGAGGTGGGTTTGGAGGACAGGTAAAGTTGGCTGTCATCAGCATAGAACTGAATATCAAACTTCTTAAAACTATTGCCAAGAGGTAGAAGATAAATACCAAAAAAGAGAGGACCCAAAACTGAGCCCTGCAGGACCCCAGTAGCAACAAATTAAGGTTTTTATTGGGGATGTGACGAGATCTAGTAGCATGATCTGACAAAGCCGCCGCCCCTCGCATCTGAGCGGGGAGCGTGTGTGGCTGCTAGACTCCGCCCCTTACCTGGACCCTTCTCCATCGAACACTGCCCCACCTTCACGGAATCCCCAGCACGACGAGGACACCAGATCCCATGTTTATTTTGGACACTTCCCCCCCTTTTTGACACTTTTGTTTTATTTTATATTTAATAAAAGCCTCACTCACTGTGTCCCAAAAACAGTTCATCCTAAACTCCCAAGCTTCAAAAACATTCATTAAAAAAAAGTTATCCATGTGACTCCACCTTGTTCAGGTTCCCAAAGAACCCAGGATACATGAACAGTGGATGCTGTTTGTTTTTTCCAGGACAGCAACAATTCTGCAAATGTGTTTGGTTGTCCCCAAATGTTTTATAAATAAGGCTTAGTTTGACGCTGGATTTGCACATTATTTGATACTGAAAGATGAAGCAGTCTCAGCGATAAAAGATCCCGGTCATGAGTCAGAGATCATGAGATCATGAGCCTGTCCTCATGGCAATTCGTACATATTTTACGAGGTTCGTCCAAATTCATACAACCTCACTCATACGAATTCATATGTTTTTGGCTAAATCATACGTATTTTAGTTTAAGTTCCCCAAATCGTATAAATTTGTACTAATGCCCTTCACTTAACCCCGCCCCTAAACCTACCAATCACTGGGGTCTAGGCAAATTGTACAAATGACGTCATACGAATTCATACAAAATAGCTGGCAATCTGCATGTGCTGTAAGTGGTCTTGACTCTTAGTTCCGCCCATGGGACGCCTCCAGGAAAAAAAGTTGTTGAGTAGTGGTTTGATCATGTGACCTAATGTAAGGGCCTGCAATATCACGATTTGACTGTTACGGTGCTGTAGCGCTAGTGTAATGCAGCCCTTCTGAATGCTATTGCAGTGCTATGAGTGCAAACAAATAGACCAATTCAGTTTTTACAAACAGTGATGATGTTTTTGTGGGCAGAGCAGAAAATGACGGTTTTCAAGTAGCAGTCTATAGAACTATGGAATAAAAAGAGGTAAATTTGAGTTTATATTTCAAAATTCAGACTTTATTCTTGCAATTGCAAGATTAAATCTCACAATTCTGATTAGAAAAAAACAACTCTTTATTCTCTTTTCCCTGGTCCTGTTCCTGTCCTCGTTTAGTCTAATTAGTCATTCTGTGCAACTGTGTTCCCCAAATACCCCATGTATTTAAGTCAAAGTCCTTGCATTCTGTCTCTGTCATGTCTCTATCATTGTGCATGTGTGTCTTTTACGGTCCAAGTGTGGATTACCCCATGTTTGTGGATTATAATGAACTGTTTCTTTGATCTACTTCTCCGTCGTTCCTTCCAATGACAGAAGACGTTGACAGAATACGTATTTTTTGTTTCCGTAATGTTTCCTCCCCTATGGACACCTTCACCTGCCCGTAATACCTCCTTCTCCTGCTGGACCAGGGGGAGAGATCGCTTGAGGGCCTCCACCAAGCTTTAGCCCGAGCCCACTGATGACGGAGAGCGGGAGCCAGGAGTGACAGAGCTGAGGATTGGCACGGAGCCAGAGCTGCATAGAACGTCAGACCAGGGGACAATGCCCACTGTAACATGGCTGAGGGTGAGCTGTTAATGGACCTGGGTAAAGGGAGAGCGGCAGGAGATCTAGTAGACTGGTATACTGTCCTGCCCCCTCTCCTCCTTCCTTCTTTGGAGTCCTCTGTCACTCCAGATAGGGCCGCGGTTCCCGCGTCCAGTCCAGAGAGGGCTGCGGTTCCCACGTCCTGCCCAGAGAGGTCTCCGGTTTTCATATCCAGCCCAGAGGGTGCTCCCATTCCTGAGTTTGGCCCAGAGAGGGCTCCTGTTTCCAAGTCCTATCAAAAGAGAGTTTCTGTTCCCAAAGGCGAACCGAGAGCCTGGAGGCTCCCTCCCTCCATGCCTCCCATGTGTCCCCAAGTCCTCCATAGCTCCACGATGGTCCTCAGCCCAGTACCCCAGAGGCCGCTCGCCCCAAGCGCCGTTTAGAGCCCGCTCCTCGATATCTCCCTCCAGAGCCCCCTCCTGATCCGCCCTGGAGGCCGTCCCTGTATCCTGTGTCTCCTGTGTCCCTGCCTAGCGGCCTCCAGGGCATTCACTCTCCCTCCCCTATAGATGTTAAACGGCACGAGACGCACCTTTTTTGAGGAGGGGGGGGGGGGGGGTCTGTTTTGTTGTATTTTCCTTGTGTTTTTCCCTCCTGTGATTCCTATGATTTGGTTTATTCCTTGTCTCCCCCTAGTGTTTCGTCTGTATTGGTTTCCCCTGTTGCCCATATTTGTACTTCCCCCTCGTTATCCTTGATTGGTTCACCTGTCCTTGTTTAGTGGCCACTCCCCTTTGCTTGTGTTTAAATAGTCCTTTGTTCCCCAGTTTCATTGTCCTGTCTTGAAGTTTCAACATGTGTTGTTCTCCTGGTTCCTGTTTATTGTTTTAATAAAATTAAGTGGTTGTTTCGTACTCCTGGCTCTGACAAGTTTTACCTCTGGCACCTCACCTCCAGCAGTTGTGACAATTATATCATAATATTATAATTTATTATATTAAGTCTAATAAATGTTAAATTGATATCTCTCAATTATACTGTGATGTTGAATGGTTATAGTCAATGGTTAAATATTAGGAAATAATTTATAGACATCAGTTGGTATCAGTGGTACTTGCCTTGAGTCATAAAAAAGATGTCATTGTACAAATATTAAAAATATACTTTCTTTATGTTGTTTCTACATTAATTTAAAGATTGAATGTGAAATGGTTCCAATATAAAAGTATAATTAAATGATTAATTTATAATTTTTTTAATCGATTGACAGCACTACTTATATGTATAACACAATGTTGTGACTAATTTCAAAAGCTGAAGATTAATTCAAATCCTACTGATTAGTCATTGAAATAATCAATGATTAATCGGTTACTCATTCTAATAATCGTTATATTAATCAATTATCAAAATAATTGTTTGTTGCAGCCTTACTCTATAGGTACTCAAGATTAACATGAGATTGGCTGAAACTGTGTGCGTTATGTCCCCTTTAAAGAATATGGCATCATTCAAACAATATTCTATATTTTCTATAGATTTCTATATTACACTGAAGTTCATTATTATATACAGTCAAGCCCGAAATTATTCATAATCCTGGCAAATTCTGATTTAAAGTTACTTTTATTCAACCAGCTATTTTTTCTTCTGGAAATGCTCTGCAAATGCTCATCTGGACAAAGAAGACGACTTCTTGTCTTCTGTTTTATGGTCAGATGAAACAAAAATTGAATTGTTTGGTCACAATGATGTAGCCTTCATTTGGCGGAGAAGCCTTCAACCCTAAGAACACCATCCCCACTGTCAAATAGTGTTTTTTTGTTGAGTTTTTTTTTTTTTGCCGGTGGACCAGGGAACCTAATCACAGTAAATGGCACCATGAAAAAGGATCAATACATCAAAATTCTCAACAACATCAGGCAGTCTGCAGAGAAACTTGGCCTTGGGCACCAGTGGACATTTCAGCATGACAACGACCTAAAAAGCACAGCAAAAGTGGTGAAGAAATGGTTAGCAGACAAAACATTAACGTTTTGCAGTGGCCCAGCCAGAGTCCTAACTTAAATCCAGTTGAGAATCTGTGGAGGGAGCTAAAGATCAGGGTGATGGCAAGGAGAGCCTCTGACCTGAAAGAGTTGGAGCTCATCGCTAAAGATGAATGGGCAAAAATACCAGTGGAGACATGCAAAAAGCTGGTCAGCAATTATAGGAAGCGTTTGATTGCTGTAATAGTCAATAAAGGCTTTTCTATTGATTATTGAGAAGGGTATGAATAATTTTGGACATGCCACTTTTTGTTCAAATGTAAATAAAATATGAATAATAATTTTTTCCACAATGATGTTGTTGATGGTGTTAATCTTTTGTTTAATTCATGCATCCATAAAATCGAACAACTGCTTATACCTAAATTATGTAATATTTTAAAATGTGTGGTCAAACAGTATTAACCGCTGAAGTCAAATCCATAAAGAGAATTATGACATGATCATTTGTTTAATCTAGGCGGAATTGGGTCTTTTGTTATATAGTCAGAGAGGAGTGCTCCCATTGAACAGATAAGCAAACTGTAATGGATCTACAGAGCCCTTAATTTGTGCTGATAATTATTCAATGCATTTGCACAAAACGGATGTTAGGGTGATCAGACGGAAGTCTTTAAGTGCTCAAGTACAAGATGTTTCTGGTAGCCTGCTACATACATTCCACAGTTGTTCTGTGCACTCTTTAAAATAGTGTCTTTAAGACCATCTGGACTAGCTGCCTTATTTGGTTTTATTCTCCAAAGCACTTTGATAACCTTCCTTTCCTCTATTTTCATAGGTTCAGATTGTAGCAAGCTCATTATCTCATTATTCAAATCAGCTGCAATATTATCAATTAATGAATAAAAAGCATTTATGTTATTTGCATGTTATTTGCAACTATAGGGATCATCATCGTCCAACTTATTTCTGTTACCCATAGTTGCGTTTAACTCTAATTTTACCAGTTTAAATTTCTTAAAATGTATCTTTATACTGTAATTTTTCCTTCTTTTTCTTACATTTAACTTTTTTATTTAGTCCTTTTACTTTATTTGCCTCATTCTGTAATGCCATTCTCTTCATATTTAAAGATACTTTAGATTCAAAGATGCTTTAGATCTTTGGTAATTCAGGATTTGTTCTTTGGAACAATTCTGACCTTTTTTGGTTTGAACCACCATCTCCAAACAGAAATTAATATAACAAATAATTCATTCACTAACACTGCAACAATTAAAGTAATTAAAAATAAATCCTGATTAGTGTTCAGAAAACAACGTCTTATGTGCCCTTTCTGTCATTCTCTTCAACGTTGTGTCGAATGTACAAAACTAGGGGTCACTCTTGGGAGCCCAAACACCTCTGACATCTTGAGAAAAGGCCAATGAAATTGGGTGTGCAGATTTTGCATAGCTAGCAACGCCCTGGAAATCTGGGTATAAATAGGCCAACGTGGGATCTGCTCATTTGTTCTATTCTTCTCTGTTAGAAATAGCACCACTTTTTTGTTGGATCTACGGCCCGGGCAGTGGTCTCCCCCTTCTCAGACTCAGCTAGCTGCAGTGAGAGTCCCCTGGATTGTGTGTTTCATTATGCTTTTCCATTATAACCTTCTGGTTGCGGTTTCTACCTTTCCCCTAATGATCGGCACGATCACTGTATTCAGTGTTTGGGGCGTGAGCATGCTGAAACAGCGTTTGCTGAGGCTTAATGTCCCGCTTGCGAGGGCATGCCCTTCAGCAAATTCCACTTCTCATAGTCCTGGGTATGAGGCTGCAGCAATGTGCATTGGAGGAGAGAGGGGGGAAATGAGTGAGACCTTGCCGGATAAATCCCTGCAGATGGCTTGTCCCCAGTGTCCACCGGTTGAGCTCCCGGATGACTTTAATAGCTCATCCCAGTACGGGCTTGATTTCTTATTTGGCGCTTCTACTGGGAAGGAGGAAGTTATGGCAGCATTGGAGGAAGGGTGTGAACCGTCTGACGCTGAAGCCTCGACTAAGCAACTTCTCTGCGGGGGCTGAGTCTCAGTCAATTGCGGACGCTGAAATGGCGGCCGTGCTCGAATAGGCAGCCAAAGAGATCTGGCTTGTGTGGAATTCTCCACCTCATCCCGAATGCTCTAGGCTTGACGATTGGTATCTGGGGGATGACCGTGACTCCAGGTCATGCTCTACCCTGGGGCCTTTCTTCCCAGAAGTGCACAAGGAATTGACAAAATCATGGAAGGCCCCTCTTTTGGCCCGAACTCGATGGGGGTCCAGCAAGGAGGTTCCCCAGGTGGCTGCCCTTGCCGCTCTCAGGGAAGTGGGCATACGCATTCTCAACTACCTTGACAACTGCCTAATCTTAGCACACTCACGAGAATTTGTTCCCAAAGAGACGTGGTTTTCAACCACCTAACTTGATTGGGATTTCGGGTCAACTGGGAAAAGAGCAAACCCTCCCCAGTGCAGAGTATCTCTTTTCTCTGTGTACAAACTGGACTCTGTCACTATGACTGCACGCATCTCACAAGGCAACAGCGGCTCCCCTGAAATAATTCTAGAGGCTTCTGAGGCACATGGCATCCTCAGCCACAGTCACGCCATTGGGTTTGATGCACATGAGCCCGCTACAGCACTGGCTGCATACCCAAGTCCCGAGATGGGCATGGCACCGAGGTACATACAGTGTTAACATCACACCAGTATATCACAAAACCTTCAGTCCAGGACATTTAGTTTCTACAGGCAGGGGTCCCCTTGGAACAGGTGTCCAGATGCATTTTGGTGACAGATGGCATTTGGTGGCATTTTGGTGACAGATGCTTCCAAGACAGGCTGGGGTGCCGTGTGCAAAGGCCCTTGGCTGCACTGGCATATCAATTGCCTGGAGTTGTTAACAGTGCTTTTGGCTCTGAAGAGATTCCGACCTTTGGTTTGCGGCAAGCATGTGTTGGTCCGGACAGACAACACAGTGACTGTACGAAGACATGAGATGCATGATCTACCACGTGAACCTGTTAATATGTCATTTCTGTACACTCGTGACGCAGTTCATGATTTGTTGGTGCTTTTCCTTGAGACCCCTACTGTCGTACATTCGACACAACGTCGAAGTGAACGACAGAAAGGGAACGTCTCGGTTACGTTTGGTAACCCTTCCTCCCTGATGGAGAAACAGAGATGTTGTGTCCTCCTGCCACGACTCCGGACTGCCTCTGAGAGAGTTTGAGAAGCTTCTCTGCACACCCAATTTCATTGGCCTTTTCAAAAGATATCAGAGGTGTTTGGGCTCTCAAGAGCGACCCCTAGTGTCGTACATTCGACACAACATCTCTGTTCCCTCCATCTGGGAACGAGGGTCACCATACATAACCGAGACGTTTTCAGCCGACTCCTGAAAATGCAAAGTTTGGCCCAGGTACAGATCTGGCCATTTAAAATGCGCGCGGGAAGTAAAGTGGTCTCGCGTGACGCCGGTGTATTCCAAGGGAACACGGAAAATACAATGACATAGGAAAGACATGATCAGTAGGGGGCAGTCATGTAAAGCACTGAACTGAAGCGGCAGCAAACATCGCTCTAAGCCCGAATGACTCGTTTGTACGGTGACCTGGAGAGGACATCTTCTTCGGACATTATTCGTTTATATTCGTTAATTTTCCTATCATTTCGATCTCTTTTAACATTCAGAATCGAAATGATAAATGCTGACATGCCATTAAAGCTTTGATTAAGCTACATGGCTGAGATTTTTACTGGAATGCAGTTAATA
>NW_027395086.1:0-10569 GCF_049309525.1 Garra rufa | reverse complement strand
GTTTAAACTTTTATTTTGAAATCGCGATGTACGGTTAGCCGCATATTGAAGATATTGATGTATACTCCTGTGTTTGCGTAGGTTTATAACTTATTTACCTTACATGTCTGATGAAATGGCGCACGTTGGTTTCCCAGATAAACGTTACAATAAACCTAAACTCACAGCAGAGGTGCTTAGATGGAGTTAAAGACGCTCCACATGTAAATTATAACAGTTTGTGTGGAGCTGCACAGAACCAGTGGTGTGTAGTAAATATTCTTTCGTGTGCTTTTCATTTGAAAAAAAGTGGGAAAAATTGCTCATTTTCATTAATAGAAGATGAAATGACAGCCCTAAAGTAACTAGCATTGTTCTCTACTATTTCCCTGTTGAAAAAAACAGCATATGCTGGTTAGGTAGGTTTTGATGCTGGTTTATGCTGGTCCTTTGCTGGTTTATGCTGGACATGCTCACTTAAGGACCAACATAAACCAGCAAAGGACCAGCATAAACCGGCTAAGGACCTTTAACTAGCATCAAAACCTACCTAACCAGCATATGCTGTTTTTTTTTTTTGTTTGTTTGTTTGTTTTTTTTATACCAGGGTTTACAAGTCCACTTCTGCTCATTTGCTAGACTATTCTAGTGAAACTGACTGCTAGCTACATGTATTGTTTTCTCCTTTGGATTAATCTCCTTGTATTATTCCGGTTTGTAAATCGCTTTGGATAAAAGCTTCTGCTAAAATGAATACATGTAAATGTAACCTCAGCCCTAAGCTTTACTGTAAATCTCACCCTTACATCGGATTGGTTGAAAGAAATGTTGTCTCTGGACTAACAAGTATGTTGATCCAGGAACATGTCCTACTTGAGTGAAACATGCTAAGCCTCTTTCTTTCTCTCTCTCTCTCTTGCTGTCTCTCCCTCCAGACGATGTCCCACCCTACTTCAAGATGGAGCCGGTGGCAACCCAAATCCACCTGGAAGGGAACCGATTGGTTCTCACCTGCATGGCTGAGGGCAGCTGGCCTCTGGAGTTTAAATGGCTTTACAATGGTACTGAGTTGACGCGTTTCTCCCTGGAGTACAGGTGACGCTTACCATCTTCCCACTGCTGTATGAGTGTCTTAGCAACTATAAGCACTTTTGACCCTGTAGACATTTCAGTAATGCACTTTTCACACTCTCACTAGTTTATTTAATTTGTGCACTAATAATGTTCAGCACTTCTAAACATAGACTCGTTGTTGTTGTTGTTTTGAAAGTCAAGAACATTTCCAGCACAATGTCATGTTTCAAATGATGCATTGGATTTTTAATAACATTTTGTGGTGGAAATAGAGATGGAGATGGAAATGGCATTTTAATTTTGACATTTAAACAAAAGAGTTTTTTCCGTTTTAGTCAAAAATGACGTTTTAAGAACAAATCTGAAACACTTTTGTGTGGCTACTAGTTCATGTTTCCTAAATGCACAAAATATATCCACCTCATTTTTTTTTTTAATGCAGAGGTAAGTCGATTTCTGTCAGTGTGTTCTGGTTTATCATAAATGGTAAAACTGTTTGCACTATGAACCAGAGTGTTTATAATTAAGATAGCACATTAAAATAATATGTCAAGACACACCAGTTAGCAATATCAAGTGGCAAAACAAGCTGTGAATGACACTGCAAGCCAGACCCATTAAGTTTACGGAAAAAAGATGGATATATATTTTTTATGTGACAAATCTGTAGAAGCTATGATGCACAATGAAAACATTTTCTTTATAGTGAATTTTCATACTTTAAGATTAAATGTCAGGGAGAAGTACAAAACAACAAAATATATTCATAAAAGGCATTTAAAGAGTAGAAAAGAAAACAATGAAGGCCTGATAAAAAGTTTCAAAGCCTGTTTTAATATGACCTTCATATAACAAATCTAAAAAATTCAAATCTTAGTTTGAATAAAAAAAACAACAACAACAACAACAACCCCTGGGTCACAAAAGTGCCTGTAGTTGAGAAACACGCATTTATCACTTAGACAGCTTAATCATTATCACAAATAGAACATTAACCACAGTTTCACTTGCGACAAATTTCATTCAGTTTGTCTGGTATTTATTTAAATGATGTCTTCTTTCTTTTTAGTGAGTCGGAAGCGTTTGTGGATTGTAATCCTCTTGAGTTGTAGCGCCTCATTCCCTCCACAGCCATGAAATCACACTCATATTGCCTCTCAGCTCACATTAAATGAGAATGAGATGTATTTCTTGAGCGATCCCTGTCGTCCATGTTTTGTTTTATGTATTCTGCATAAATGTTGTATCCCTGGTGAAGGCAGTGCAGAATTATCCATCAAAAAAGAGCAGGTTGCCGAGTACCTTGTGAATTATTTTCAATAGCTTCAAGAGCTATGTAATATTTATATTTGAAAAAGCAAAGTGTTTTTTTTCCCCCTTTCTCTCTCTTCTTTGGTCGCAGTGAGGTGGCTTGGCTGTATTCTTTTCCTGCACTCTTTGTGCCTGCTGACCACAGGACTCCAGATGGACTCTTTCATATTTGCCTTTGCATTATAAGACGTCCTAATAGCTAAAAGTCTAAGCTACCCCGCAGTGTTCAGTCTAAGTAGGGGTCGAGTCAGACGTTTTTTGGCCTTCTTGCTCACTACGGCTTTTCTGCCTGTCAGTCAAGACAATAGCAGCACTTCTGACGCAGTCCACAGAGCATCTCCAAAAGATCCCTGGTGGCTGAAACTTCCCAGCAGTTCTCTACGTCTCAGACACTGATGTATGTATATGTGTGTGTGTGTGTGTGTGTGTGTGTGTGTGTGTGTGTGTTTGCATAGTTTCTGTTTCAGCGAGTTGGGGCTTTCTTCTTTCTATTCCTCACGTCCACCAATCAAAAAAAAAAAGCAGGAAAACTAAAGTATCGGAAAAAGAGCTGGCGGTGTAAAAATGAGGCAGCATTGACTGGTTGAGTAAAAGCGCCACTGCCCACATGCTCAGCTCTCTCTTTATCACTCCATTTAACTAATAGGTCTTGCCACAGGCTCGTGACTGAAGCAGTGTGCGTAGGTGTAAAAACACACTCGCGTATTTTATGTTTTCTTGATGGCGGCCTAGTTTTCATTTTTGTTTCAATAGCATACATGACTACGATCACAGACGTTCAAAGTGCATGAATAAACCATATCCAAGACCCTTCATTTTACATTAACTGACCAAGGTAACTACAAAACCCACAATCATCTTAATGGAATATTTCTGTCATTTACCTTCATTCCAATGTCATATCATTCCAGACCTATGTGGCTTTTTTTGTGTTTCAAAAGAGAAAGAAAGCCATGCAGGTTTGGACCAGCATGACGTTGAGTAATGAACAGGATGGAGACTTAGGTTATGTCCACTGTAAGAAAAGCGGAAGAGTTTAACATTAAAAGGATAGTTCTCCCAAAATTAATATTCTGTCATTAATTACTCATCCTCACGTTGTTCCAAACCTGTAAGACCTTCGTTCATCTTTACAACACAAATTATGATATTTTTAATAAAATCCGATAGCTTTCTGTCCCTGCATGGACAGCAGTGCAACTAACACGTCATTGGTCGTCGAATCTGATTGGCTGAGAGGAGTGCAATATTGTAGTGATATTGGAACTCCAACTGTTTCACTGTTTGTATCATTCTGCTTGTGGTATTTCTCATAGTGAGTGTCATGGTGGGCATCCAAATTCATTATAATGTTATAAATAATACTGTTTTTGTCATGGAATGGAAAAGAAATTGTTGAATGAAGTTGAATTCTTTTTGCACAAAAATAACCACCGATGTCACATTTTAATGATGTCCTTACTACAGTTGAGGTCAAAAGTTTACACACACCTTGCAGAATCTGCTAAATGTTAATTACTTTACTAAAATAAGTAAAGTATCATATAAAATGCATGTTATGATTTTTATTTAGTACTGACCTGAATAAGATACTTCATATAAAAGACGTTTACATATGGTCCATAATAGTTGAATTTATAAAAATGAGCAAAAGTTTACATACACTTGATTCTTAATACTGTGTTGTTACCTGAATGATCCACAGCTGTTTTTTTGTTTGTTTGTTTGTTTAGTGATAGTTGTTCATGAGTCCCTTGTTTGTCCTGAAAAGTTAAACTGCCCATTGTTGTTCAGGAAAATCCTTCATGCCTACAAATTCTTAGTTTTTCAGCATTTTTTTCCAACAATGACTGTATGGCTTTGAAATCCATCTTTTTACACTGAGGACAACTGAGGGACTCATATACAATTATTACAGAAGGTTTAAATCCTCACTGATGCTACAGAAGGAAAAACGATGCATTAAGAACCAGGGGTGTAAACTTTTGAACAGAATGAAGATGTGTACATTTTTCTTATTTTTCCTAAATATCATATTTTTGTCATTTAGTACTTCCCTTCTGAAGCTACAGAAGATACGACCATGTTTGCCAGAAAACAAAATAAGTTACATTTACCCTGATTTTCACATTCTTCTGAAGCATCAGTGTGTATTTAAACCTTCTGTAATAGTTGTGTATGAGTCCCTCAGTTGTCCTCAATATGAAAACACGAATCTTAAAATCATACAGTCATTGTTGGAAAGGGTTCAAATACAAAGGGTTCAAAAATGCTGAAAAACCAAAGAAATCTGTGGAACCTGAAGGATTTTTTGGACGAAAAGCAGGCAGTTTAACTGTTCAGGACAAACAAAGGTCTGATGAAAAACTATCACTAAAAAAAAAACAAAAACAAAAAAACAGCTGTGAATCATTCAGGTAACAACACAGTATTAGGTATTACAGTATTAATTCAACTATTATTTTCTCTTCTGAACTGTATGTAAACATCTTTTATGTGAAATATCTTATTCAGGTCAGCACTAAATAAAAAATAACATGCATCTTGTTTGATCCCTCTTACTGTATTTTGGTAAAATAATTAACATTTTGCAGATTCTGCAAGGTGTATGTAAACTTTTGACCTCAACTGTACATTTCTGTGCCTTAAACGTAGTAGTTGCTTTGCTGTCTATTCAGGGTCAGAAAGCTCTCAGATTTCATCAAAAATATCTTAATTTTTATTCCGAAGATGAACGAAAACATATAACATGCATTTTATTGCAACATGCAAAACTAGGTCTGGCTGATTTTCATTGCAAGTGGTAAGGGGGACCAATTAGTCAATTCATTCTGTACAAGGGTCCCGGGTCTCCCAGTGGTCAGCAAGCAGGCAGCTTACATCATATGCAGCTCTAGTTTTCAGCTTCCTTTGATGGTTTCGGGTCATCCAACCTGATGTCTTGTAGGCCTCTGTTAGTTCGAAGCCCCAGGGCACTGGCCCTATCCATAATCCAGCTCTGCCCACATCCACATAAATATTTCGCTCCTTTGTTTTATCTGAAGTGTTAATGGCCACTCCTATGTTTTGTTGTGATCGCAGCACCAGAGCTGCCTGAGGACTCCTATCTATTGTTGATAAGGGTTCTTGTTTCAACAGGTTACCCATGAACACCCTGAGCTGGCTGAGTGTTGTGGCCTGATCTGCACTCAAATAGAAGCAAGGACTGTATGATTAATTATGGACCAATAAATAGCTTTTTTTGAATCAAAGGCCATTTGTTATAGCCAGTGCTTTGGGCTTGCTGCAAGCTCCCATGCTGCGAGTATGAAAAGTAGCAAACAATGGTTGATGGGATTCTGATTTTCTTTCACCAGGTATGTACTTCCGTCGCTGGATCGCTCCCATGCAGGCTTCTACAGGTGCATCGTCAGGAACAGGGTAGGAGCTCTGATGCAGAGGAGTTCACAAGTCCAGGTCGCCTGTAAGTGTCATATCGTATCCTAACAGAATATACAGTCTTCAAAATAAAGGTTCTTTATTGGCATTGATGGTTCCATGAAGAACCTTAAACATCCATGGAACCTTTCAGATGCTGAAAAGGTTCTTTAGATTTTAAAAATGTCCTTCAAAATGGTTCTTCTATGGCATCACTGCAAAAACACCATTCTGGAATCTTTATTTTTAAGAATGTAAACAGGAAATCCTAAAACTTAGTTTGATCACTTAAGAAATCATATAGCAATAGCAGTATTTCGCAAACAGACCAAAAAAGGTAATTGTCAATTACATGAAGCACTGTTCACAGAAGTTACTTTCAAACCAAGCTGCTTTCTGTTGGTCAACGTAGCAAATTCTTGTGATCAACTTAAACAAATTGCGAAATCCATGTCAGCAATTGCTTTCTTCATGCAAAATGTCGTATCATTCTTATTTAAATGATTGGATTTGGTTCAATAATGGTAAATGTGATTACACCTTTAGATAAGTGATAATGATTTGAGTTTTAGTGCAAACAGTGCAAGACGAAATTTAGTCCCTAGGTTCAAGGAATCTGAAACATTTTGATTGACAGTTTTGTTACTTTATTAATTTAGCACAGGCAAATTAACATCTAGAAAAGCTGATGGTAGAAACTTATCACGTCATATTTTTTAGCTTATTCTTTAACTTTCTGGCAAGGTTCTCTGAAAGATATGAACAAATGTTCTTCCTGTAATGTTAATTAAATGTTTGTTCAAGTTAATCTAGTCTTTAGTCTTTAATAATGTTCTAAAATCAGTAGCACAAAGAAATTATGTGCATCATTCATAGAATGTTTTTTAAAATCCATCTAACAGGGAACATTCAACTGTAACATTCTCATAATGTTAGCAAAACGATAAAATGCAATGCTCCCTTAACATTCATATACATTACCAGTCAAAAGATTTTTAATATTTTTCAAAGAAGTCTCTTCTACTCACCAAGCCTGCATTCATTTCATAAAGTACAGCAAAAACAGTACAATTTAGAAATATTTTTACTATTTGAAATAACTTTTCTATTTGAATATATTTTAAAATGTAATTTATTCCTGTGACTTCAAATCTGAATTTTTAGCATCATTACTCTGGTCACATTTTCAGGTTTCTTTGATGAATAGAAAGTTCATAAATGTCTTTATCATCAGTTTTTGATCAAAATTCCCCCCAAAATGATTTTATTTCAGATAAATGCTGATCTTTGTATCTTTCTATTCATCAAAGAACCTTGAAACAAACGTACTGAACTGTTTTAAATGTTGACAATAATAATAATAATAATAATAATAATAAATGTTTCTTAAAGGTTGTATCAGCGATTTCTAGCCTGAAACATAAAGTGTCAAATTCAGCTGAGCTTTCTTCACGATCCGCTCGCTGCCTGCCCCATAAATTGTCTGTGAAAAAAACGCGTCTCTCTGGTCAGCCTAGGGTCCGAGATATGCCAAAAAAACAATCGGCACTACCAACCTTTCCACACATAAACAAACAGTGTTCCAACCAATCAGCGTCAGGGGTTTGGTGTTGTGGACTTTCGCTCCGCCTCCCTCACATCCCTGCACCAGTAGGAAAGTCCACAACACCAAACCCCTGACGCTGATTGGTTGGAACACTGTTTGTTTATGTGTGGAAAGGTTGGTAGTGCCGATTGTTTTTTTGGCATATCTCGGACCCTAGGCTGACCAGAGAGACGCGTTTTTTTCACAGACAATTTATGGGGCAGGCAGCGAGCGGATCGTGAAGAAAGGTCAGCTGAAATTGACACTTTATGTTTTAGGCTAGAAATCGCTGATACAACCTTTAAACAGCAAATCAGCATATTAGAATGATATTTTAAAGGATCATGTGACAGTGAAGACTAATGATGCTGAAAATTTAGCTTTGATCACAGGAAAAAAATAACATTTTAAAATATATTTAAATAGAACACTATTATTTTAAATAGTACAAATATTTCAAATAAATGCAGGCTTGGTAAACATAAGATACTTCTTTAAAAAACGCATTAGAAATCTTACTGTTCAAAAACTTTTGACTGGTAGTGTATAACCAAGAAAAACTGGATGTTTTAAAAGTTTACTGAGCATGTAATAATTTATAACTTATTGGGAACTTTAGCAAAGTGTTCTTATAACATTTTTGTTAGCTGGGGTAGGACTAAGGCCGAAACTTTGTCCTTAGTCCGCTTTTCACTCCACTTTCTATATATTGTAACACTACACAAAAGTCTCAGTTTTAGGGTCACAGTTCGGTACGAGTTCTACAACAGGATTTTTTTTTCCATTTATTTTGAACAGACAGTAGTGTTACATACATGTGGCATGATCAGTTGTTTTTTATTTGAATTAGACTGTATAATTTCAAGATTTAAATTGAAAACTGAATGGCCTGACTTTAAATTGTTAAATTATGCTACATACAACACCTGCACAAAATAAAAACAGCAGATGGACTGAATGAAAATGCAAATTTATTCTCTTACAGCAGGTGATGCTTATGGAACATCAGCAATATAGAGTTTCCTTGGTTACCACTGTAAATAAAGCAGCTGTGCCTGTAAACACTACTTTGATATGCATTATATGGAGGTAAGAGGAAAAGAAAATGCCATCAAAACATTTCTGAAGATGGCTAGTTCCTCTCAGAGATGCATTCATATAAACCCCCGCATATTTGTCTTCCTATATTTCGAGCATTGCAAACAGTGAGCTTGATCTGTCTGGTACAGAACTCTTTACAGATTTTATACGAATTCCACACAAATTACATTTTGGGAAAGGACTGCAATACAGTTTGCATGCAATTCTGGAATAGAGATCAGCCAGAATAAAATAAAACTGGGTTTGATTAATAACCGGTCGACCAGTGCATCTACAACCTGAAACATTTCTACGTTGCTAATTGAAAACATCTGAACTCACCATTCTTGTTTTAAAGAATTAGTTCACTTCCAGAATAAAGATTCCCTGTTAATTTACTCACCCCCAAGTCATCCAAGATGTTCACGTCTTTCTTTCTTTAGTCAAAAAGAAATTAAGGTTTTGGGAAAAACATTCCAGGATTTTTCTCCATATAGTGGGCCTCAATGGGGGTCAACAGGTTGAAGGTCCAAATTGCAGTTTCAATGCAGCTTCAAAGAGCTCTACACGATCCCAGCTGATGAATAAGGGTCTTACCTAGCGGAATGATTGAACTGAACAGACAGTAGTGCTACCTACAGTACATGCAGCATGAGCTGTTGTTTTTTATTTGAATTAGACTATAATTTTAAGGTTTAAAGTGAAAACTGAATGGTCTGGCTTTTAGTTTGTGAAATTCTGCTACACACAACACCTGCAAAAAATAAAAACAGCAGATGGACTGAATGAAAATGCAAATTTATTCTCTGACAACAGGTGATGCTTATGGAACATCAGCAATATAGAGTTTCCTTGGTTACCATTGTAAACAAAGCAGCTGTGCTTATAAACAATATTTAATATGCAATATATGGAAAAGAAAATGCCATTAAAACATTCCATGGATGCATGATACATAATGTGGGAGGTCAAGCTAGTGCAAGATGAGCATTTGTGGTTAAAGTTAAATAATTTTACATTATTTTAGAAAATGACCGATCATTTCACTATACAAGATGCTTATTCCTTCGCTGGGATCGTGTAGAGCTCTTTGAAGCTGTCTGTGGATTGCATGGGCAACAGTACATGCAAGCCATCTAAACATTTAACAAGAATGGTCCATGTAGCCATCTATCCACAATCACAGTCAGGAGTATACTTTGAAAGACTTGTACACTCAGCTGTGTGCAAGACCGAACAGAACACAGAAGATGATACCTTAACTGTTAGCTGCTAAAATAGTCATATCACAAGATTGGAACTTCGTGTTATCTGTCACAATGGGTCACAATGTCCCTGTTCTTGTTTTGTCCTCTTTCTTTTTATTTTCCTTCTGATGTGTGCTTCCTTTCTCTCTGTTTCTCAGACATGGAAGGCTTTGTGGAGGGAGAACGGTCTCAGGTGGTGTCCCAAGGGGAGGCGGCGTTGATCTTCCCCCACAAATCCACAGCTTTCCACGGCCTGGGATCACATGGTTCAGGGACGGGCGCAAGATCCCCCCCAGCAGCCGCATGTAATCTTCTCCTCATTTGTGGATCAGAGTCAACTTAATAGCCTACTTTCTCACAGACAGGCTATTATACCTTACAGAAATAGAGTACAATGCTGTAGTATAATTACTCTGGAACTTGCAGAAACACTCCAGGAGTGTTTACTGCACAAAGTCTCATTGATAAAGTCTGTTATAATAAGAACCCCTGTTGACTTTACACTAAATGTGATTGAAGGCTAGAGAGGAAGCCGGCAACATGGGAGCCAATTAGACAAAGTGGACAAAAGGCCTTTATTGATGACCTTGGATGATTGACAGAGTTTGCGCCCGAGTGCGCACCGCCCTGTGTGTGTGTGTGTGTGTGTGTGTGTGCGCAGTCCATGTTAGAAAGGTCTTTGTAATCACCTGAGATCAATTTACCCCATCCGCCAGCAGGAGGCTTGACTAAAACAGCCAGCATGTTTGATGATCTATAATTCATGCTGATCGTCCGGCATGTCACATCTGACATGAGAGCTTTAGACACTTAGGATTGTGTTCGCCCACCCCAGCGCGCGGACTGGAGAACATTCAGACACTGTTTTTCTGCTGG